>NW_015505535.1:312794-334618 GCF_001515645.1 Sinocyclocheilus grahami | reverse complement strand
GTTTCTTTTAATGAGCTAATGAGTTGAATCATGTGTGTTTGATTAGGGAGACACACAAAATGTGCAGTGCTGGGGGGCGCCCAGGACCAGGGTTGAGAAACACTGATTTAGATGATTCTTGTAAATGAACAGAATTTAAAAAAATCACAAATTCGAATTGTTATGGCTTTTTAAGTGTTATGTTGATTACTACACCTTTGACTCCATGATGACTCTACTCTCACTGTATATTAAGCATTTAATATAAACAATTTAAGGAAAAACCATTAAAACTTTTTTGTAACTATACCAAAGTCACATCTGCTGTAATATTTTTTTTTCTGAATGAAAGCACAATAAAATATTTATTTTAAATGCATCAGTGAACATAATTATTTGGTTTTGGTCTGTGCACAGATGGAAGCCATTCTGGAGAAACTCAGTGCACAGGAGAAAGCCATTGCATCTGTGGGGACAGCAGTGGCCCAGACGGAGCAGCTACTTAAAGACCTCGAGATGCTGGAAACCACAGCAGAGGTTTAATATGTTAAAGCTTAAAATAACTGACCTTCTCTTTTTTTTAGTAAACATGCCTTTATGAGCACATCACAAATATTGATTGATATTAAAGTTGATGCTAAGATCGGTTTGACCAGTCTTTTAACGGATACATTGATTAAATACCGAAAGTGCTCTGTTGTTCTTGCAGGAAGAAATGGGCCGTGCTCAGATTATTATTCTGCATGGGCACCAGCTGGCAGCAAGTCATCACTACGCTCTTGCCCTAATAGTTCAGCGCTGCAATGAACTGAGGCATCACTCTGACACTCTCACTACAGCTCTACGTGCCAAACGGGCATCTCTCACGCGCATACGAGACCTTCTGTTGCAGTTGGAGGAGGTAATAACTATGCAAATGCAAGAAATATGTAATATATGCACTTTATGCAAAGCACGTACAGACTCTGCATATCTGTGTATGGGCAGACTGTGCGTTGGTGTAATGAGGGGGCCTATCTGCTGGCTAACCAGCTGCTGGATAAGTTTCAATCCAAAGAGGGGGCGCAAGCAGCCCTGCAGGACATTGAGAGACTGGTGGAGATGGCGCCCTCAGTGGTGTGGTCTAACCCGGATGTTCTCAGTCTGGAGTTTGAGGCAATACTCACACCACAGCTGCAGGTACGGTTATGGAACAAAGCACAAATATACCATTTGAGACAAGTAGTGAAAATGCACCTTGGCATTTTTCTAATTTAATACATTTTCATTACAGTTAATATTATCAGCATTATCATCTGAGAAAATGTAAATAAAATTAAAAAATGAAACACATGCATGGAAAAATCAATAACATGCATTTAGATAGGGTGTCATGCTCACTTTAATGACACCAAGCCAGTTTTTTAATGTGGTCTCATACCTTTGGACCCCATTATACAGGTTTTGATGATGTGCTCATTAAGCTTCATTTGTTCTATAGTTTAAATAATTTATATAATTTAAAAAGATATCAGAAAAATCACAAAAGAGATTTAAATGTGTAGCCCACCCAAAAAAATGAAAATTCTGTCATCTTGTACTCACCCGCATGGTGTTCCAAAACTGCATTACTTTCTTTCTTCTGAAGAACATACATTTTGATAAATGTTTTTTTTTGGGTCCGTACATTCAAAACTGTTTACTTACCAACATTCTTCATAATATCTTCTTTTAGTGTTTCATACAATAAAGAAAATCATATATAGGTTTGGAACAACATGAGGGTGAGAAAAAGATGACAGAATTTTAATTTTTGGATGAACTATCCCTTTAATATCTCGCAATATCTAATTACGTTTTCTTAGACAGCAAGAAAATGAAATGGAAAGAAAAAATATTTAAGCTTCCACATTAAATTTAATATCTTAACTGGTCAACAACTGTTTAATTTGCTTAAATTTTTTTATTTCTCCTCATAGAAATGGATAAGACAAAGTTTATACTAAAAAACAATAAGTGATTTTAATGTTTCTGCCACGGAATAAAAAGTTTAAATAATTTATATAATTTAAAAAGATATCAGAAAAATCACAAAAGAGATTTAAATGTGTAGCCCACCCAAAAAAATGAAAATTCTGTCATCTTGTACTCACCCGCATGGTGTTCCAAAACTGCATTACTTTCTTTCTTCTGAAGAACATACATTTTGATAAATGTTTTTTTTTTGGGGTCCGTACATTCAAAACTGTTTACTTACCAACATTCTTCATAATATCTTCTTTTAGTGTTTCATACAATAAAGAAAATCATATATAGGTTTGGAACAACATGAGGGTGAGAAAAAGATGACAGAATTTTCATTTTTGGATGAACTATCCCTTTAATATCTCGCAATATCTAATTACGTTTTCTTAGACAGCAAGAAAATGAAATGGAAAGAAAAAATATTTAAGCTTCCACATTAAATTTAATATCTTAACTGGTCAACAACTGTTTAATTTGCTTAAATTTTTTTATTTCTCCTCATAGAAATGGATAAGACAAAGTTTATACTAAAAAACAATAAGTGATTTTAATGTTTCTGCCACGGAATAAAAAATTTGTTTAAAAAGGTAATTGTGACTTTTTAGCTCAAATTTCCAAAAATTTTTCTGCCAATTCTGACTCTACATTTCTAAATTCTGAGTTTATATCTCACAATTCTGACTTTTTTTCCTCTGTTCTTGCAATTCTGTTTTTGTCCCGCCAAGAATTTTAACAAAATTGTGAGATATAAACTCAGAATTTTGACTGTTTTTTTGAAGTCTCAAGTTTATATCTGACAATTCTGACTTTTCTCTCAGAATTACAAAAAAAAAGAGAATTGTGAGATATAAACTCATTATTGCGAGAACATTCTGAATTACCTGTTACCCTGAAGTGTAACAATGACATTTCCCTATTTTTCTACAGTATGTCCTTACTCAATCTCTATCGACCAAGTGCCTATTTTAAGTTCACCCCGTTCCTCTCTTGTTAGTCTCAGATAGAGACTGTCATAGAGAAGCTATCAACAGTGCAGGGAATGATCCAGAGCAGACAGGCCTGTCTGAGGAAACTTGCTGATATTCAGGTCAGACCCATCCAGCTAGTCGCTCCAAGGCCAGAGAACTCGCCATGCTGCAAATCCCCTGCATTCTCTCCTAAACACAGTATGTTTATCTATTTCAACCGCATTTGCACATGACAGACTTACTGTTTCCATTTGTTTGAATGTTTCTTGTCTTTTTCAAAGATTTTGACGTGAACTCCAGTTTAAGGTTTACTTTTGATCTTGCACTTCCTGGTAAAAGGGCCTCACGGAAAGGGCCCAGCACTAAAAAGGTTTGGCTGACCGTTCTTGTCCATCCCAAAATCATACAAAGCGCACTTTGCCTACTCTTTGCTGACAGCTTTAGGAACTTTATTCCGGTTCTTGTAGATAGAGGTCATGCACGACTACGAGGAGAACCGCAGCTGTCTGTCTTACAGCCCAGAGGGAGTTGAGAACCCCGACCAGCACAAACGGTGAGCATTTATGCAATATCTTGACAAAAAAATGTATGTTCATGAATCATGAATTTCTTCTCAACCTCCTCTCTTTGTCTGTCTTTCACCAGTCTCTTTCCCGTTCTGTCCTCATATCTTTCTCCCCCTCTCTCCTCTGTTATTGCCCATGCATCCCTCGCTTCTGCAGCCACGTAATGAAGGAGCTGATTGAGACGGAGAGAATCTATGTGGATGAGCTGCTTTCTGTTTTGCTGGTAATCTCTTGACCGAATGACCTTAAAATAATTGCTCTGTGTTTTGTTTTCCCTCATCCCATTTGCCTCGCAGTGGTAATATTGTAGAGGACCTTTGGATGCACTCATTTTGAAATCACACCTTTCCTTTCACACTGTAGTTTATAGTGTTGCAGTGAGTCAGAGCTTGAACATGTAGTTACACACATTTGACTGTCCAACTATTGGTGGAGACTGCCAAATAAAAACAAAAGAAACTGTGTTAGGTCTGATTTGGCACAATGAGTAAAGACACAACATGAAAAGTGTATAATTAGTGATATAATAATGTAATAGTTCTAGAAAATGACTGCTCTGTGATATTGTGACAGGGTTACAGGGCAGAGATGGATAACCCATCTCTCTCTAATATACTGCCATCTGTACTGCGAAACAAGAAAGAAGAGCTGTTCGGAAATCTTCCGGAGATCTATAAACTCCACAGCAGGTGAGAAATATGCCCACACACATGGACACATAAACACATTCATGCTGATGCTGTCTTTGTTGTGCAGGATATTCTTGCAGGACCTCGAGAGCTGCTTAGAGACCCCAGAGAGAGTGGGAGCTCGCTTTCTGGAACGGGTGAGCCATTCTGTGTCATATGTATACTGTATATGTAAAGACATTTATCATTTCTATTTCATGCAATTGCTGTTGTTTTTGCAGAAAGAAAATTTTCAGGTCTATGAGCGCTACTGCCAGAACAAACCTCGCTCAGATGCCCTCTGGAGGCAGTGTTCAGATTCAGCCTTCATCCAGGTATTGTTGTGGATATTTTTTTTAGATATTTATTGGTGTAGATAGGGATTAGTGTAACATTTTATATTCATTTAGATGTTTTTTAGATTGTTTATTTTGCTAATTTTATCTTTTTATGTAGGAGTGCAAAAAGAAGCTGGATCATAAGCTAGGTCTGGACTCATATTTGCTGAAACCTGTTCAACGTTTAACCAAGTACCAGCTTCTTCTGAAGGTGCGTAACAAACAAAATCCTACTTATTATAGAATTGTTTGCCCCCACAGATGTCTATTATACTAAATGCCGTCTGTCTCTCTGACTAGGAACTACTAAAACACAGCTCAAACTCACAGTATGCATCTGAGCTGCAGGGGGCACTAAATGCCATGCTGGACCTCCTGAAGTCTGTCAATGACTCCATGCATCAAATTGCCATCACTGGTTATGAGGTGAGGCCAAGAAATGAGGAAGGATAGAGGAGGAATATTAAAGAAATAGTTCACCCAAAAATGAAAATTTGCTAAAAAATGTACTCACCCTCAGGCCATCCAAGATGTAGATGAGTTTGTTTCTTCATCAGAACAGATTTGGAGAAATGTAGCATTACACCACTTGCTCACCAATGGGTCCTCTGCAGTGAATGGGTGCCGTCAGAATGAGAGTCCAAACAGCCGATAATAATCCACAAGTAATCCACATTTCCAGTCAATCAATTCATATCTTGTCTCTCCAAATCTGTTCTGATGAATAAACAAACTCATCTACATCTTGGATGGCCTGAGGGTGAGTACATTTTCAGCAAATTTTAATTTTGGGTAAACTGTTGTATGTTTATTGCCACTGACTTTTCTCCGTGTCCTCTGTATCTAGGGTGAATTGAGTGACCTGGGCCGCGTCCTTATGCAGGGGTCTTTTAATGTCTGGATCAACCATAGGAAAGGGCCAACGCGCATGAAAGACATGGCTCGCTTTAAACCAATGCAAAGGCATCTGTTCCTTCACGAAAGAGCTCTGCTTTTCTGCAAGAAGAGAGAGGAGAGTGGAGAGGCACATGATCGGACAGCCTCTTACAGCTTCAAACACTGCCTGATGGTGAGAGAGAGTGAGAGATCAACGTATTTGCTATTTAAATAGTACTTTTGATTGACCGTTAAAGTAGAAAGATGCTTTTTGCAGGCAGATTTTACAATTACAACATCCACCATGCAGCTAACCTGCCAACTTTGACCTGTTTTCTATTTTTGAGCATGTTGTGTTGCACAGATGCGGAAGTTAAGCACCTTTTTATTTATTCCAGCTCTATTTTAAGTGTGCTCAAAGAGATGGATGTTTTTATGAAAGGGGTTTTAGGATTAACTCAGATTCTGTTAAAAAAAACCACAAGGTTATTAAAATACTGCATTACTGAATTTCCAAGTGAGATCTTTGACCCCTCTGTTTCATTTGCAGATGAGTGCTGTGGGTATCACAGAAAACATCAAAGGGGATGCAAAGAAGTTTGAAATTTGGTATAACGGAAAAGAAGAGGTGTATGTTGTTCAGGTGAGTCATTTTATCAAGGTTAAAACTCCACAGAATGCAGTAGATAAAAAGTTACAAGTGCCTCTGTCATCACTTAATAACGCCTCCTCAATACCTCCTCGTTGATGGAGATATATCAAAAAATGCTTATGTTAATGTCAAGTCCTGAACATAAAATGTCAGTTTGTTTGCACAACTAAAAATGAGTGTTTCAAAAACATGTCAGAGTAACTAATTACCCATTTTTAAGATACATTATGACCACACTGAAAATCCTGGATTTGAAATCTAATTTATAACTGATAGTTTAGATATGATTTTAAAAATTTAATAAAAAACATTTAAGTGTATGACATTATATATACCTATATATATTATACATATAAATTAGATATATAAATACAATATATTATAAAATCTAAAATGTGAGCATATATTATATAAGAAAATAGAACATTAAACAAGAAAAAAATTATAGTGGAAAAAATTGATTTGTGTTTCATAATTATTTTATTTTGCAGGCTTCAACTGTAGATGTGAAGATTGCATGGCTCACTGAGATTAGAAAAATCCTCAACAATCAGCAAAAGATTGGCAAAGGTTCCCACACTGCATTTCCATTTCTGTTAATATCATGGTTATTTTTAATGGTAATTAAATGTTTAGTGGGTCAAACTTAGTGGGTTTCACTTTCTCAGGTGGTGCTCACCCGGACAGTGAGCAGCTATTATCTCCACCCTTGGCCGACAGGTGAACCTTACTTCTATAGTATGGATGTAAAATGCTTAAATCAATATTCATATTTGCATATGGAAGTATCTGAACAGAAATCAACAGAATTTGTCGAACGGTTTTGCCTTACATAAATCACATTCATAAAGACTGTATGCTTTGAGCCCATCTGCATGGTGGATACAGTACTAATCAGTACCATTCTGGCATGAAAAACATTCTTGAAGCACACATTCCTGTCATTTCTGAAACCTACTTAATAGAAACATTTGAGCTTTGGAGATTCAAACATAAAATGCTATATGCAGTAAATGGCTGTCTAATAAATATTATGAACTATTTTCAAACATCATGCTTTTTAAACATTTAGTGAAGCATTTTATCCTAATTGGACATTTCAATTAATTTTAAATCTAATTTAAGTCATGGGATAATTAATCAGCTAATACGCAAATCTGTGATTATTTTGATGTGATTATTCTTGATATTATTATTGATGTGTTTATAGATTATTCGTTACAGATGTTATACTTTTTTTACTATATACTTCACTCTGAAGTAATATAATGTATTAAAGATACAAATATAATTTTATAAAAAAATGATAACAGTGAAATGTATAATTAAATTTGGGAAGTCATTTGCAGCACATAGTACTTTATCTTTGTTTTTTCAAAAAATTTCTTTGAATGTTGCCGTTCAATGGATCAGGATTGGGGTCAATGTCATGTCAACTCTACTAATGTTTGTTTCAATGATTTGTTTTACTGCCTGAAAATTACACTCATCATTAATATTGAGCTTATTTGCCATTGTACTCTATTGACCGCAGTCCGGTTTCAGAATATCCTGTTTGTTATGACGTTTGATGGATGTTGTTGTGTTTTTGCCCTGTGTTCCTTTGACGCCCTTGTTTCCGTTCGTGGGTTCCTCGGTTCATCGGTTGGTGGATCAGTGTGAGGCATATGTCCGTATGCATGCCCTGGACGTCCACACAGATCACTGGCTGCTCAGGTTGTTTTGATGTCCTTCCTCACAGCAAGCACCAGGAAGCGTCCATCAGCTCGGAGGAGGCCGATTCAGGCCGCGTGAGTCCGGTTTTGACAGACCCAGTCATCGTTTCTCCACGTCCTCGTCATCACAACCGCCGCAGTGAGTCAGAGGCCATGCAAAGGCCATTTTCACTGGCATTTAGTCTAGTTGATAGGAGCAGGAAAATTCACTATGCTATCGAACATAATGGGTTTTTGAAATGGGATTTTTAATATGTAAATTGTGGCACATTTATTTGCATGAAATTGACTCACGTAATGGCAATGCATGAAAAATGTACAACCCATTTGGGGAGAATGTCATTATGGTTCGGCTGGTTGTGGGTTGCAGGCTGGCCAGGGACGTCTCACTCAGTGGACATCTGTGAGGGTCTGGAGGACTGGACCACTGACCTTTCAAACATCTCAGACTCTGATGAAGAAGACAATGTGCTGCTGGTGAGCTTGGACCTTTAGATATCACTCAGCAACAATTAAGGATTTAGTTTGTACATAGTCAATATGATGGCTTTGACCGTGTACTATGCTGGTTTGTTTGTTGTCTTTTAGGTTCCTGGAAGGTATAGAGCAATGGTGGACCATTTAAAGTGTGGCAAGAATGATGTAATCATCAAATGTGGTGATGTCATTCACGTGCTGCAGGAGAGTGCCATGGGGCTTTGGTGAGTCCTTTTTTATTTTTAATTTATGCTCAAGTGGAGCAAAAAATATAAGACATGCTCTGATGTTAAAATTCTGGCTGACATTGATAAGCTGGTTGATAACTATTACTATCATAACCTATATTAAAATGTATATATTTGTATATATTTTTATTAAAAAATTTATTAAAACAAAACACTAAACTAAAATCAATAGATATAATTGCAAAAGATTATATTTAAAAGTGTAAATAAAGTGTAAGTCAGCATATTAGAATGATAGACTGTTTTTACAGTATTACAGAATGCTCTGTGAGCATTAGAAACTTCTTTCAAAAATATAAATAAAACTGACCAAGCTCCCTAAAAAATATTTTTACAAAACTTTAGCATGTTCTTGCCTACTTGGCCATCTGTAAAACTATAATTATTCCCTAAAATCTGGTTTCAAAATTCTGATACAATTTTGCATTATCGTCTGGTGTAGAACACTGATTAATTACAAGAACATATTCATTTTGAATCACTAGTTACGCAATAAGAATCACTCTAATTTTCAAGTTAATGATCAGTGTCACGCTATAATTTCTACAGGCATGTTAAGAATTTGACTCGTGGAGGTGAAGGAAAACTCTCAGTTAATACACTGCTTAGAATGCTGGGAGATGCAGGCAGAAGTCCCTCCATTAAATCAGGAGGGGGGCTTATGGTGAGTGAACTCTACAGGCCTAACGATTTTATAAGAATACTATATTGTAAAAGGCAGCTTTCATAAACATGTTGAATATGTGTTTATTTGATCAGATCTGAACATACAATACTGTACTGCAATAGAGGCTTTTCTTTCTCTAAAGCACTCCGGTGTTGTCTCATAGGTACGGGAAATATAAACAGCAGGAAGCCCAGCAACACCTAAGTACATAAACCACATGTACACAAAGATCACACCATGTGACAACCCTAAAGGCCATTACTGTCATTCAGGACTGAGCCCAGTCACGCCAACCTGAAGCACACAAACAAACACCAAGTCAGGAAAACAGAGCTGCCTAGTTGAGAGAACGTTTCCATCTGCCATCAGTGGGGATTTTGGATTATACTGGATTTAAAGACAAAAAGGGATTCGTCTCACTCCTCGAACGAGTCAATGACCACACCTACAACAATACAATCTGGAAATAAAAGGAGCTTTGCGAAGCACTTTACACTGATCCATTTCATCCCTGGAAAGTACCATCACCATGCTGTGCCATAACATGATATAAAACATGTATTTGTGTAGTTAGCACAGTATTTTAGTATATATTAAAAACAGGGAGGTTTATGGCATGGGGTGTACACTGGCTTGAGAGAATAGCAAACAATTTTTTTCTCTCCTCGGATAGGTACAGCGGTTGGACACTTGTTTTAAAAAGCCATTTTAGTGCTGGAATGGATACCAGTGCTACAAAGAATGAAAGATAAACTTAACATCAGTATCTAGTTTATGTGCCAAAACCTAACATTCCATTCCCAAACCAACCAGGTTAACACTAATTCCTCTTTTTTTATTACTCTGACTTTAGAAATATTTCAGAGAAATATGTAAAAGAAATATTATTTCAGAGAGCATGTGAGGTGAAACCTTTACAAATCACTAGTCAGCAATGTGATTGCGTTATTGCTTCACAGTTATGCTTAAAAACATACTGCTCACCTTCAGATGATCCGTGTTTATATTTATTCACTTTAAGTCAGTTCAAATATGGCTGTTCTGGAATTTTCTTAGTTATCAAAGTGTTTTTGTACGGGTTTACTGTAGAAACAGCATAATTCATTTTGATTTAGAAATCCATTTTTTAATCACTTCCACCATATTTGGGTCAGTTTTTGTCATTGAAATAAAACTTGGGGGTATACATCATTATAACGTCCACTGTAAACTTGTTCGTTCTAATAACCTTTTCTCTGTCACACTTCCTGCGCTCACAATGTGCATTTAAATTTTGTTAACTGCTTAGAAACCATTGAGGTGAATTTACATTAGCTAACCTCATTAAAAACTGCAATGAATAAATACAGTACCGTTTAAAAGTTTGGGGTCAGTAAAACTTTTACTACGATTTTTTTTTTTCTGAAAAGAAATGCACACTTTTATCCAGAAAGGATGCATTAAATTGATCAAAAGTAAAAGTAAAGGCATTGATAAGTATTTCTATTTCAAATAAATGCTGTTTACTGAACTTTCTATTCATCAAAGAATGCCGGATAAAATCATGGTTTCCACAAAACATCATGTTTATCAGCAGTTGTCAGCACTGATAATATGAAATGTTTCTTAGCATGATTTCTTAAGGATCATGTGACACTGAAAACTGGAGTAATGACTCCTAAAAATTCAGCTTAATAAATTAGATTGTAAAAACAGTTATAAAAACGACCCTAAACTTTTGAAAAGTAGTGTGCATTTGCATGTCATTAGTTTAAAAGAGGGCTTGACAAGGGAGAAGAAAAGTGAATGCGGTCTGAATGGGTTTCATGTGTACTTCAGTCTGAAGTACACTTCTTAAAGCCATACACTTCTAGTGTATAATATGTACAGAGTTACAAAGATGAAAGTGACCTCATACTGCTTTGTGGTATATCATGTATGAAAATAATTTCACTAGATGTACAAGCACAAAGTGTAAGATGGAAAACTATATTTTTTCTTGATTGTTACAGTATGTCTGTTGAATGATGACTAGTAAATATCATCTGTACAAACATGTCTGTGAGCTCTAATTCATTCCGACATTTAAACCAACCCTGCACAAAGGCCTAATCTAATTCCAACTCTGTTGATCAGTATTGGACATATGTCCTGTTCTGATGCCAGTAACATTACTTATCCAGTACATATATCTGGAGATACGGGTGTAGATGCCATACTTTCCCTCCTTAGCGCACTCCTCGCCCCAGCTGACGATACCTGTGAGGAACCATGTGTTCTGATATTGGGTGGCATGGGGTCCTCCGCTGTCCCCCTGACAGGAATCCTTGCTTACCGCACTGTAACCGGCACAGAACATGAAGCGGGAGATGGTGTCGGTGCTGCTGCCTTTGCACTCCGTCCGGTCCACGTAGGGGAGCTCTACTTTCTGAAGTGTTTTAGATTCCATGCCCCCGTACCGTAGCCTCCCCCAGCCGCTCACCAGGGAGTTTTCTGCACTCCTGAGCAAGTTCTCTGTGAAATCTTTAGAGCCCAGGCAGATGGGCAGGGCGTAGTCAGAGAATTTGACGGGTCCCTTGAGCTTTAACAGGGCGATGTCATGATTGTAAAGACTCCGTTGAGAGTTGTAACTTGGATGGATATGGTACTCCGCTATGCCGTGATCACTCTCTCTTCCCTCATTCATTGACACATCATGTTCCCCTATAGAAATATAGCACCAGAAATATAGCAACTCATTGCCAGTATGTGTGATATCACATCACATGGATCTGGAATACATAACTGTAGATTTTTAAGAGAAATTATAAATAAAATAATAAATTCTATATACTATTCACAACTGCAGAATTTTTTTTCTATAACCAAATAGAAATAACAACCATGTGTAGTTCTCACCCACTCTGATGAAGAAAGATCCCACCTTTCCTTCAACACAGTGGGCAGCTGTAATGACCCATTCTTCACTGAGGAGAGAGCCGCCACAAAATGCAATCTTATTCAGCTTTTCCATAAAAACCACCTGCCAACATGACAAAGAAAAAACAGTCTAAATTTCCCTCAAGAGTTCCGATATTATTACGTTTTTTATTGTAATGTCATCTTTACAAGGTTCTGTGGATTTTTCTACACAAACTAGAGAAGATTATACCAGCCTTGCTTCATAAGGTGAGGAGGAATCTTATGAATGTTTTATTTGGACACACAATTCATCACTTCACCTACCTGCCATGGAATCTCCCCCGGTGTTGCCTCGTTTCCTCCTACAATACGATGTTCATCGTTTGTTGCATTTTTGATGGTGGGCCGAGTGGGAAATAATGAGGTGATATTTTTCAGTGTAGGTTGAGGTGTGCTAATCCCGTTCACATCAGGAGGATCTGTAGGACTGGACTCTGTTGCATTGATGTGATTGAGAGAGTGACTTTGATTTCCATTCTCAGCACTGATAAGAGACCTTGAGTTAAGTGTTTCAGCAATATTCGCTCCAAGACGTCCACATGGGTACAGCCCTAAAACATAAATGAAATTCCTTGAATGAAAATGGTAGTCAAAATATGCAACTGCATAGGAAGAAAAGTCATATTGCACAATATAAGAAAATATTTGAGCTATGAGATAGAAATACTGTGTACGTCCTGGCTTAATGCAGATAAATGTCATGTAATAAGTGGGAATAGGATTATAGTACCTGTAGGTTCACAAGTCCTGCCATCCAGAGTCAGTCTGTAACCCTTGGCACAGTCACACACTGCTCCATAAATTTTATCCACAACGCAGAAGTGCATGCAGCCTCCATTATTTACATTACACTGTTTTGCCATTTCTGCACCAGAGCAACCCATGAAAGACGAAATAAGGTTTTAGCAGAGGAAAACTTTAAGCTCACAAGGTTAAGAATTTCTTTTTGACAAAGTACTAATGCAGAGATATTTGGACACATAAAATAAATAAATAAATACATCATAAACGATTAGTATATTATTTATTTGATATAAAATTATGATATTTATATTCATTTCATGATTGTTTTTATGATCTGTCTAAATATATATATATATACATTTAAATAAATGTATGCATTTAGCAGACGCTTTTGTGATTTACAATGCATTCTGGATATACATTTTTTACCAGCATGTGTGTTCCCTGGGAATTGAATCCATGACCTTTTGCACTGCTAACGCAATGCTCTACCACTGAGCCACAGGAACATAATGTGTGTGCATGTATATATGTTTGTATGTATGTGTATCTTTAAACTTCATAACATTCACCTTTAAACATATTCAATTCAGAATAAACATAAAAATACACAATTCGAAATCAATTTAAATAAATATTAAATAAAACTAAAAACAACATATTTTGGCATATTTGTTAACAAATTTGATGAACTAGAAGATATAATATTTAAAACATTTGTTGTATATTTTCTTTATACAACATATTTTAATGTTTCACATAACAATCACTGACTTCCTCACTCTTAACAGCTAATGTGAGGATCGTGGATCTTACCCAACTCACAGTTCTTCCCACTAAAGCGCGCTGGACACCAGCAGGTGTATATGTTCATACCATCCTCACATTTCCCTCCATTCTGACAGGGAGATGACTGACACTGGTCTCCATCTGAAAGGAGGAGAGGCCATGATCATGATATTATGAATATATCCAGTAATGTTAACGTAAAGTAAAATTAACAGACAAATCAGAAAGGACAGAAAGGTACAAACAAATACAGAAAGATTTATAATGTTCAATATGATACATGTTTTAAAAATAATATTTATGCTCACCCAAATAAGTGATCCAGAATTTCATCTGAAACAGAGATTGGAAAGTTTTAAACTGGTAAACATAGTCCTAAACTATTTCTATGAGATGAACATGTGCTTATGCAACTCACTGTTTTTTCCTGGTCTTCAAAAACCTCTCTGGCCTCTTCTAGATTGCAGCGTTCTTCAAAACATTCCCTCTCCAAATTATCCTTCATCATCTCCTCAAATCTACCCGTGTTATAGCGTTTCTGTCTCTTCAGAAGAGAGCCCGCCAGATCCCTCGGCAGAAACACTGAAGCTACATGCACAAAAGAGACATGCTGAAAAATTACAAATTCCAAGGTCTGTTTCTAGGACACAGATAATGTAGTTTGACAAGCATTGAAGATTTGGCAAGGGAATATTGTTTTACTTTGAAAGGCTTTTTATGTTGAGTTTGAACAGCTATTGAAGTCAGAGGCAAAGACTTACGTTCTTTCAGTTCCACCATGATAAGAACAATATGATGATTGATTTTTAGTTTCCTTTATGTTTTCTCACAACACAAACCATGAAAAGTCTTCTTGTGTTAACCAGTTTCTTTCTGTACTAACGCTAATTGGTCTATGTTTTCACATTTCAAAAGACTGCATGTAACAAACAAATAATCAGCCTTTGACCATTAAAAATGTGTGTGTTAAAAACAATGATTTCCAGGAACATACATAAACTAGATAGGTTAAGACAGATGAATGTTAACTTACCTTCAGAAGAAAGCCAGGTTTCTAGCAGCAAACTGCCTATCAAAATAACGGGATAAATCTTCACCATTTTCTCTTTGATTATTTCCCTTCAGGCAGAAATCTTTCCCAACAGTCTAAATACTTTCATGTTGCGCTCCAAAGTTCAGGACATACGTGTTTGCACTTCATGCAAACAGATATCTCATTGGGTGGGTGTTTTTGTCTGCACCTGCAGTGTTTGTGGGTCGTTGTCCTGCATTTTTATTGCATTTTTCATAGCTGATGCCATTGAAATAGTTTTATTTGACGTAATGTGTGGTTTCATGAGAAAACATCACATTGTTTGAATAGTGCGTTTCGTGTCACTTCAGGCTTCATAACACAGCAGTATGAATATATACAGTATGTGGATTATACAATTCTTGTGGATGATTTATACTGTACATGCATGGATACCCATTCACACGTCTGAGTCATTTCAGTATTTTAATGTATTTCTGCTGAGTCAGAGAACTCGGTTCAGACTTGGGACCCAGCAAATATTGACAAGACTTGGCTGACGAATACTGCCCTCTTAACAGACCTTCATGGCTGCTAAACAAGTTAATGCTTTTAAAATTAAAGTTAAGAAACAACAAACACAGACATAATGTGCTAAGAGAAATGCTATTTGGCAAACAACTACAGCCTTTGACAACATAAACGGAAGAAATCCTTGTGGAAAAATATAAAGCATGTTTGATGTTTTCCTCCAAACATCAGTTATCCTTTAGTGATGCAAGGCGAATAAGCCAACATAAGTTTCCCAACAGAAACTATGTGAATTTCTGTTTGACAGTCTCTAGTACTAAACATTTAAGGAACCGGACAGATCTAGTTTAAAAGTGTAGAATTTAAATATTTATAGTGCTCATATCCGACAATATACTTGCTTCATCGTTTTTATGTAACACGATTTGTGACTTCTCTGTGGCAGTCAAACAGGAAGTTTAAACTACTACATAATTAATGCTGCTCTTGGAGGGTGGAATGAAGTGGAAATTACAATGACATTCAGGGGTTCAATTAGTCAATACTGTATTTATATGGCATTTCTATAGGATTCATCTGGCGCAAACAAGAGTATTTCCATGTTATGGTTACCTCCTCAGGTGAACTCATTTCTCAGCAGAACACAATTGCAGCAGACGAAAATTTGATAGGCCTAGTTATTAATAAGCCTATGGTAGAGTAATCATCCCCCTTAAAGCAAAATGTAACAAACAACTATTTGTGCTAAACAAAGCAAATATAGCCGAAGTTCCTTTATTCTATAGTCTTTGATATAGCATAAATGATAGAGAACGAACGAGTCCATCACCTGTTGAAATAATACAGGCATTTTCGTTGAAATCATTGTTTAACAGATTGTCTTGCTTATTATGGTTATATTTTAACTTACTGACCTGTAGCTACTCTTTCAATGAAACCTACATTTGCGGTAAGTTCAGCTAATGAATGACTTTGCGTAGATGTTCTACGTCATGTTTGTCATCTCGAGAGTAGCCTTTTCTGACGACTGAAGCGTCACGCGTCACGTGGTGAGGTTTGGGACTGGGCTCCACAACGCGACCTCAATAGTTGCGTAGCGGGGCTGATACACCGCCATGTGGTCTGATTGATGCGTCAAAGCACATCATGAGCGCTCGACTTGTAATCTTGCACACCGCAAACTGAACGACGCTGAAACAGCTTGGCAAGTGTCCTCTTACGTTTTCATTCACCTTTTTAAAAATTTTCACGCCTTGCGTTGCTGCCTTGTCTTTTGTCATATGAAACAAAGCGCTATGCACACCTGCCAGAGAAGATAATAACGACCAGTAAACGGTAAGGATTCAGCAACATTAAAATCCACTGCGTTAAATTCATCTAATTAAACCTCTTATTCAAGTTATTTGGTTTATTTGATCAGTTTGATTGGAAAAGCATAATACCTGATTTATGCTGAATGCCATGTATTCTTTGATTTAAAATATAGGAAAACATAATTTAAAAGACACGATACAATGAGAACCCGTTATAAACAGCGCTCTGGTTCCTTTAAGGGGGGTTGGCCACTGTTTAATAGAAGAGCCAGTTTTAAATGATCGGACCGATTTGGTGTGAGTTATCATCTGGAATTCTTCATCAAAACTGGGATCTATGAGCGGGAGAGCATTACTAAAGACGAAAGAAGACAAGGATGCAACCAAGGGTAAGACATCACATGTATCATTTTGCTTAAACCTTTTTTCCTTTCCATGTATTGATATACATTTGGTTGTTTATGATTCTGCAAAAAGGGCGCACGATCTGGTTATGCAGATGGTTACAATGACTGTCAAGCATCGCACGGAAAATCATTAAAAATTGATTCCATCGGCGGTAGTAGCCACCGATCTATTAGGCCTCTACAAAGAGTAACTTAACATGAAAATATGTAAATATGGCGTTTATGCCCATAGATATGCGTGACCAACAAGTGTGATGTTTATTTTGCGATCATATTTGCGGTGGCGCGGTTACTTTAAATCGACTGTAACAGCCGAGTGCGCTTCACGAGAAGCTAAAATAGCTTTACACGCGTCTCACACTTAACCCCGAAACAACAAACGCTTTCATTAAAAACACTTTCTTTAGATAAAACGTGTTGATAGCAAGAATAGGGTTATGCATGTATTTTATTTCCTTTACTTGAGCGTGACATATGGCGCTGTCCAGCGCTTCAGTTCACGGATGTAGGCTGGGTACCTATTGCCATGGAGACAAAGAGGCCTCATTAAAAATACATAGCATGCTGTATGAAGCAGATGCATTCTGTTTTTAGTGTCTACAGTGGTTCTTTCACTGGACATAAATTGCATAACATTTTATATAAGGTCAACAAGCATTAAAGTGCATGCCTGGTTTTTAGTAATATGTTCTAACATGTGTGTTGTGTGGTTAGGTCATAAGTAATATAGCTGTCCACAAACCCTGAGAGGGAGTTTAATGGTTGTGCAGAGGATTAGGTTTGATTAAGTTGTTACAGGAAAAACTCATTAAAGTTTATTACGTCATGGAAAAGTGAGGAACAATCTACATATCTACACTGAGGCCATATAAAATAAGAGGTCATTAAAAAGACACAGCTTTTAATTATATTTAATAGACGTGGGGATTCCGCTTAAACAAGAGATTAAGCTTCTTTGGAGTCTTAATTGAAAGTTTAGAACACCTTCATTACGTGTTTAATTCTGGTCACGGTATGTCACCACTGTGTTATAATAACATGTTTTATAATAGTGTCCTTCAAAGATACATCATACGCTGTGATGTTGATACTAATAAAGCTGATTTGTTATGTTGAAGCCTCAGTGATTTACACTTTGTAACCTCATAAAAGTGTCAGTGACAAAAAATCATCATATGTAATGCTTCACACCACATGTGTAAACAAGACTGCTCCAGAACAATCTTATAGTATGTGGCTATAAATTAGATATGATACTATAAAAGTAACAAAAATATATAGAAATCATTGCAGATATGTTAAAATGTAATTCAAAATAAATATAAAAAAATAAAAACGAATAAAAGTCTAGATTATAAAAACTTGACTGTCTTAGAAAGCCTGATACTTTCATTTGTTTCTGTGTTCAGTAGTCACTAATTCGTTTATCCTATATTCGTCCTTTTTGAAAACTCGACAGTATAAGTTATATAGTATAGAAGAATATAGAAATGAATGCACACCCGGAGGTGTTCCTACACAGCTCATGGCCACACTATCACCTCAGGGTGTGCATTAACTTAGATATCACTAAATCCATAGCTTTACCACCAGATGTCAGTATCATCTTTCTAAACTCATTTGGGCCGTTTCTCAAACTGAAGGCTGCATCCTCTGGAGGTCGCATTTGTAGGCTGCATACGGCATAAATATGATATTATTTTAGAATATTAACAGTTATAAATTTGACCATTATTCTTAGTTAAGCGTAAATTGTTGTAATATGCTTATGACTCGCGAATGTAATGCTCAGTTAACTGAAATAAACCAGCCTTGATGATGCTTCCTCCGGAAGATGCAGCCTTCCGTCCCGGTCTCTCTTTATGGCTTTCGGCCTCCAGTCCTGCTGTGTGTGTGTGTGTGTGTGTGTGTGTGTGTGTGCATGTTTATGTGGTTTATGAGGACACAAATTTGTATAATAACATGGGTATGACATAGGTATTACAACGAGAAGGTGATTTCTGAGGACATTTTCAGTGTCCCAGTAATTTAAAAGGCTTATAAATAATTCAGAATGAGTTTTGCAGAAAGTTTCCTGTGAGGGGTAGGTTTAGTGTAGGGCAAAAGAAAATATGGTTTGTACAGTATAAAAACCATTATGCCTATGGAGAGTCCCCATAAACCATAAAAACAAACCTGTGTGTTTGTGTGTGTTTGTGTGTGTGCATGCGTGTGTGTGTGTGTGTGTGTGTGTGTACGTGCAGGCCCGCATGAATCAGTATCGTGTAAAAATGATGTCTAGGCTATATTATGTCATACCATAATTTTTCCTAATACTTGTTGTTCTGTCATTATGTTTAAGTATACACTGTTCAAGATGGCAAGGAGTACATTCTGTTGGGGACGGAGTCAACTCAGTCTCTTGCTGTAGATAAGAAAGAAAACTCAGCCTTTCATAGTAAATGTCAGGAGCTCTTTTGCTGTTCATTCTGGAAACTCTTCGCTCTAAAGAAAAAAGAAAACAATGAAGGTTTGTCGAGATGAGAAGTTGATCAGTTCTGCCTGACGAGCACTTTCAATTTGAATTTCACACATGATAAGCAAAGACTATTGCCATTGTTTTTATCATCAAGAACAAAAACACCGTACTAACACACCGGAAATAACATGCGTTGTAAATGTTTTATATGGACCCTTCTCACAGACTGTGACGACGCGTTTCCACAGTTAATTACAACACAAATCTAGTAAAGTTTTTCATGTTTACTGTATAACTCTATACTGTGTTATATTACCCTGGCATGAAAACTAGTTAACGCTTTAGTGCGAGATTTTCTAACGGCCACAGGGAGTGGCGGGAAATTTGAAATCTTGATCTCTTCTGGCTAACATAAAAACTATTGATATTTTTTCCCTCTTTTGTGAAGTCATAGAAACGCTGTCCTTTTTTCTTTTGCTATTGGAGCAAATGGAGATGCAAAATTATTATATTTGTTGTTGTAGTTTACATTCCCCGCTATAAAAGATACGTCCACTTTTGAGAAACCCGGAAATGTGAAAAGTGTCCATTGCAACACATGCTATTATTTCAATGCACAAGTGCTGTTATGATTTTTAATGAACTGAATAGTAAGGGAATGTTAAGTACGCTGTCAAGTCTAGACCCACACAATTAATTGTTACTCCTGCATGTTTACACTGACTGTATTTTAAACCCAAGTCTGTTTTATTGTGCACTTCAGGAACGCTTGGATGTAATGATGAACCTAATGTTCCCTCTAACCCATTTCACATCTTTTCGCGTCATCTAGTGGTGCTCTTTGAGATTAGCTTCATCAGGGTGGGGTTGTTGTTTTTACCCGAAAGGTGGCTGAAAACAGAAGCATAAAACTAAAGTATTTTCTAACCGTTTAGGAAAATAGATTTACATTTAGCCAAACTAAATCTGTTGTGATCATATAAATATGCTTGAATTATCCAAAATATTTAGTTAATTGTTATTGTGCTTTAGTTTAACAGTCAGTAATTAAAATAAAGGGGATTTTTATGCCATTTTGAGACATCTTTTCTCATCATTACAAGATTCTAGATAGCCTAGACCATGAGGTTTAATAGCCATAATAAATTAGATTAAGATTTATATTGTTGCCTGGCTAATTCAATTCAGTTTCAGCAAAGACAATGTATTTGTTAATAGCAGCATAGAAAATAGAGAATGCAGAAAATAAAAAGTGCTCCAGCTCAGGGTCCCTTATCTGTAAAAACGTCAAGAATTGCTAGAAGTCACAATTGCTAGAGATTTAATGAGGATGAGTAGAGACTGCATACGCATAACAGGATTACATAAAACACTTGCGTATATGAGAGTGACTTTGATAGGATCTTAAACTCACATTAGATTAGTTGCATTAGATGAGCAGTAAATATGCTTAGTTGTGTCGCATATTGGCCCAACACATAACAGGAAGGAGGGCCAGACTAATTCGATTCCCCCTGTTTGAGAAAAACCCCGTTTCCTCATTACGCCGATATCTCATTAGTCCCTCTCTGAATATGTAGCTGGTTGATTCTGCTTTTCTGGACTGTTCCTAAACTGTGCATTGTTTTCAGAGCTTGTAAACCAGCCAGATCTCTCATCTCTGACACTTTTATTACCAAGAATAATATTTAGAAGTAGGACTTTTTTATCCAAATGGGTTTTATTTATTGCCCTGTTATTTTTCATAATGCTGCCTTGGCAACACTAAAACTGTAATTTGTTATTGACTATAAACTGGATATATTGAGCATATACTTTTAAGTAAATCCCCAGGTTTGTGATTAGGATTCATTTATCTCAAATGTTTGAAAGTGTTTGCTCTCTCTACTCTCTTTAGCTTCTTGCTGTGAATTACCCTGAAGAGAGTGTAAGATTTGGCAGTATCACAGATGCATCTGATGAATCATTGATAAGGCCCCCTAAACTCACAGTGGTCTGTCAATAATAGCCGATAATGATCTGCTATGATCACCGGGCTGTGCAATTTTAATGGACAGAATACTCATGAGAATTAGTTGAAAGTTCGCAACGCCCTTTTTCTTGCTTTGCACACTGTGAAGAAGTGCGAAAGAATAAAAGCCTTCTTTGGATGCCTCTGAGAGTAGCATGGCGTTTCCCTTGAGAAGATCTGTATCAGGTACACTTTTAGATATCTGTAGATATCCAATCCTAAGGGCTTTCTTAATAGGAGTTAGGCAAATGAATAAGGTATAGACATTTGTAAACTGATAATGGCATGTTCGAGTGGTTGAATGGCTTTGTTTGTAACTAACAGAGAGGCGTGGGTTTTAGTGCTGTCCGTGGTGCTGAAATTCACCAGTGCAACTGAAATTCATCTCAAGTGGGTCGCAAGAGTTTTCTAGTTGTTTCATGAAAAAAACAAACAGTTTTATACATATATATATATATATA
>NW_015505535.1:288457-312784 GCF_001515645.1 Sinocyclocheilus grahami | reverse complement strand
TATATATTATTATTATTTTTTTTTTTAAATATATTTTCTTAGTTGGCACCATCCATCCTTATATACTGTAAAAATGTTTTGTCAGGTAATCCAAATAATGTGCTTATGGTAATATCTAAATTAACTGGATTTGGATTGAGCATTGAGTGAAAAATATTATTTAATATGACTGAATTAACATGCCTATAGGTTCATGCTTTATTCAAAAGAATGTAAAAATCTGTTAAATAATTAACGGCAGGTTACTTTACCATATACAGTAAGAGTATTTTAAATACTTTATATATTTTTAAAAGTGTAAAATTACTGTAGATATATATTTGAGATATTTTTATTTGTAAAAATATAAATTACCCTAGAATTTGCAGACAAAAAATTATATTTAACAAAACAATAATATACTTTTATATTTTTTTGTAAACATATTGTTGAAATATTTTCTAAGTAAAAAGTATAATCCCCATTAATTGATTCCCAGAATCCCCTGTATGAACCATCTTTAAGAATTTGTGTTAATATACTAAGTATTAATTATAAAGTTAGTATGAGAATAAAAGCAAAAGTCAAAAAGTCAAAAAAAGTCACAAAATACTTATCCGTTGCACAGTATGTTGTTTAGTTAATGTTTACTGCATTATTTGTGACCTGTATGCTAGTCTGATGATGTTTATGCTATTGTTTAGTTGCTGAATTTTATGTAGTGTGGCCTTCTTTTGTCTGTTACCAGTATTGCAGTAACAAACAGATTTAAATACCACAAATTAGTTTGTAAATTACTACAAACTATACAGTTATATAGATATACAGTTATAGAAACTGTAAAATGTGATTTTACAGTAAAGTTCTGGCAATCACCGTTTTTTTCCCAATTAATTTAACAAAACATTTTACAGTGTAATTCTACAAATCAATACAAAGCATGTATGAAAATGAAAGGACTACTGATGAGGTAGATTATGTGTGCCAAAAAGGCCACTCCTCATTTCAGGAGGCTCTAATGTTGCCTGTTTCTACACGGCGGCTTGTTGAAGACCACAGTCACGTCTCTCGGGCTGTCTGTCACCATGCAGCCGCTGAAGCCGTGCTGCTGCAGGAGCCACTGCGAGGAGAACGAGCTGCTGCTGCCGTCCAGCCCAATGTCGAAAAGAGAGCAATCTGGAATCTCCGCACAAGTGGATGTGGATATTTTTCCTTCTTGGATCATATTGCTGACACCTGAGTTTAGATGCTGTTTCCTACGCCTCTGAATTTCCATATTTTGGGCGGTCTTGGGGAACGGGGACAGGGAAACTGTTGAGTACCTATGCAGATCTCCACTGCTGAAAACATGAGCACATCTGCAGGGGAAGCCGATTAATCTACTCAACTTCAATTAAAGGCTGCGTTATTGAAAGGCGGGGACCTCTTGCTCACTATTTTCCGACACAATTCCCCCCCCCTCTCTTTCGCTCTCTCTGTTTCTCACATGAAGACAATATTTAATTATTTCCTCAGCCGCGGTGTGTTAACAGGTGCTAATTTTTCTGAATCAGCGCATGGCCGAGTAAAGCTTTGGGTCATGGCACAATGGCACGCGTTTCTCTCTCCCACAAACGCGCAACAAAAAGGCAACGTTTTCTAGAAGACTGCTTTTTTCCCCGGAGAGAAGAAGAGGAGCTGCTGTCCGGGATCTGCTGCACCATGTCAGGGCACAACAGCCGACGCTGAATGAAGCGGCTGTAAAGGCTTCAAAACCAAGTGATTTGTCGATAGGAAAAATATGCTTAATCCTTGTGAGGACAACAGCGGACTTCTGAAATGACCATTACGCAGTCCGTCATGGAGTATTGATTTTTCTTCCTCCGTGACAATGCTCTGAGCACACAGGACTTTAACATATACAACATATGGTCATTTTTAATCTGGGACGCGTCGCCACAACGAAACGCCAAACTGGCTACAGCCGCAGCGATCGCCAGCTCCCTCATTCGGCAGAGGAGGCAGGCGAGGGAGCGGGAGAAAGCCAATGCCAACCGCTGCGCCAGCAGCCCCAATAAGAGCATAGGGAACTGCGAGAAGCCCAGCAGGCTCAACTTGTTCTCACGCGTCAAACTCTTCGGCTCAAAGAAACGCAAGAGAAGGCGGCCAGGTCTGATGTTATGTGTGTTCTTTTAAGCAGACTTTACTCAGATATCCATGTCCATCAATCATCTTCATCATCCCCCATCCTCATCATCGTCACAGCTGACTGTGTTAAGAAATTGTGACTGCACTTTAACTCCTTCCATACGAAAGAGTCTGAACTGTATACTAAGATCCGCTGTGCTGAGTAACAAGGATTTCACAGTTCACTGCTTTTGAGCACTGGCTTCTCTTTGAGCTGATGTTGCAATATCACCAGGGCACACAGCTCATCACTTGTTCTACACTAGATATCATGCAGTCTACGCAGTCTGAATCAGAGACTGGGCTAAACAAATCTGTGGCACTCTTTGGGTTATGTTGACTTGAATTAGATGGATTTTCATGGCTAATATTGAGTATTTTGTTAGTATGAGCACTGGCTGGTCTTGAATATATTCAGTGTTTTGTTTACTTCTTATTCTGCAGTAAATGTGGATCTTGTTTGTGAATGAATTTCTGGTTGGTACACTCTTGGAAATAAAGGTTCCAAAAGGGTGTGTTCACAGTAATGCCATAGAAGAACCATTTTGGTCTCCCAAAGAACCTTGTGCACAGTTCTTAAAAGATCCCATTTTTTTGAGTGTAAAGTATTTTTAGTAATGTAAAGAACCCTTTTTCCACTTTAAAGAACCTTTTGTGCAATGAAAAGTTTCTATGGATGTTAAAGGATCTTCATGTCATCAACCATCAAAGTCAATAAAGAACCTTTATTTTTAAATTGTAGGTTGAGGCAGATGTGAACTTGGGATGTGAAAATTTAATAAATTTTTTTTTTTTAGATATTATTTATTTTCAATGCTATTTTTTTTTTTTTTTAATTATTAAAATATTTCCAAATATTTGCTGGTGTATTTATGCTCAGAGCTTTGAAAACACAATCACTTAAAAGTGAAAATAGCACAAAACCATATAAAAATTTGAAATATTATTAATAATAGTAAAATAAATAATAGCAAAAAAAATCCAAAGTATTATTTAATATGACTGAACAAACTTGAGTACCTTGCTTCACATCAATTAAAGTTATTCTAAGGGTCGGGTCAGGTAGAAATACATCTTTAAGGAAACAACTGCAGGTGGATAAAATGAGAATTACTAGAAAACGGTTTGTGACTAAAGCCATTTATTATTTTACAGCATTATCAAATATCAATAGCACAGAATAGGCAAACAATGTGATTTGTTTTCTTGTTACTCTTTTTTTTTTTTTTGCATTTTCTATTGTATACAATGAGGAAATATAGTTTTGCAACTCCTAAATTTAGAGCTGTTCAGCTGTATCCGGAATCAGGATATTACTGAAATGCATGTTATATAAGCCATAGTTATCTATCACCTCACCACTGAGGCATGCTTGGTAACTGCCTGGGTCCTGTTGGCACCAGCACTATGTTTTCACAATTCACATTTTATGGTTTTCCAACAGTAATTTCTTGGCTTTCACAAGCTGTGCCTTTGTGCTGGATGTTCTCTCCTTCCTCACCCCATATAATCTGCTATTTCACACCCTCCCTTTTCCCCCCATCCTCCTAAATTGTGTTGTCTCAATTCCACAGAGCCTCAGCTCAAGGGGATAGTCACCAAGCTCTACAGTCGACAAGGCTTTCATCTACAACTCCAAGCTGATGGGACCATCGATGGTACAAAAGAGGAAGATAATAGCTATGGTCGGTTCACTACACGTAACATGTTTAAACACGACCATGCCAACACGCTTCTTTCCCATGGGTTCAATTCTGTTCTGTACTGTAACTTCACAGCTATTTTCAACCTCATCCCCGTTGGGCTGCGAGTGGTGGCTATACAGGGTGTCCAGACCAAACTCTACCTGGCCATGAATAATGAAGGCTACCTGTACACCTCTGTAAGTATGAAAATCCCGTCATACACTCTTAAAAAATGGTTTTCACAGCGATGCCATAGAAGAACCATTTGGGTTTCCCAAAGAACCTTGCAGTGAACAATTCTTTAAAAGAACCTTTTTTTCTGAAGAATTGTAATAATCTACAAAACCTTTTTCCAATATAAAGAACCTTTTGTACAATGGAAAGATTCCATGGATGTTAAAAGTGCTTCGTGGAAACTTCAATGCCAATAAAGAACCTTTATTTTTTTTAAAGTGTAGTTTTAAAAGTGCGAGTCCCTCCTACACATTGTGGGCTCTTTTGAGATCAGGGCAGTAGTAAACATCCCACATTTTGTCTCTGCTGCCCTCATTGTAGTTAAATCTATGTCTTAGACTGCATCATGGATGCCGGAGGATCCGAGCTGTTAACTTAAAGTTGCAGGTTGGATTCCAGACAGCAGGCGATCGATGAACTGAAGAGTTAATGAGATCCAACTCCTGCCCAAACACCATCTGCCTCTCTTATTTATCACAGCATTGTATCGTGATTATATTCAAAGAGGAGATAATGGCATATTTAGACATGCTTGTTAGCACCTCGCATTCACACAAAGATAATTCACACTTCATATAATTGCTTTGTATTTGAACTATCTATAGAACGCTCCTGGGAGATAGTGCATCATCATACCCAAGGTTTTCCACCCAATATCTACTCTGCATTTTTTAAATATGGAGAAATCACAATAACGCTCTAATGGATATTCTGTTTTCCGAGTGCCTCCCTCACCTCTTTCCTTTGATTAAATGTGCTGTGGCGAGATGAATAATTTAGTGCTGTGCCAATAAGTGCTTCTGTCAATTCAAAATGGACATTTTGAGGAACATTGCTGGCATTAGAACGCTAAAGATTTGCAGTGGCTTTTGAAAGTCTTGGCCAGATCTGTGCTTTCATAATGCAGAAACAGTTTACACTGTACCTTTGTATTTCAACTGTGTGTGGGTTCGCGTCTGACCGCCTGCCCACAGAAATGGACTCTTTTCACAGACTGTGATGACGTGTTTCCACAGTTATTAACATTGTAAATCTAGCAACGTTTTTTTATATTTTCATTTAAAAAGGTAATGTACATTTATAACTCTATACTTGGGTTATATTACCTTGGTATGAAATACAAGAAAACTAGTTAATGCTGCTTTGTGGGTGTTTTTAACAACATGACTGCAAATTTGACATATTTCTCTTTTCTGATATAATAAATCTCTCAATATTCTTTCCTCTTTTGGAAAGTCACAAACGCTATCGTGGATTTTTTTCAAATTGGACAGCAAAACATTTATTATTTGTACTTTCTTTCTAGTTTACCCAACTACACTGGGGAAAATAGAATAATAGTATAGAAGTATAAACAAGTATAGAATAATTTTCACTCAGAAATTGCTAGTAATTTTCACAAATAATTACAAAGAAATGCCAAGTAACACATTAAATGGCACGTGAATTTTGTATTAGAACAACTGACATAGTATTAGTTTGTAAATCTTATTCCAATAATCATTAAATACACTTCAAAAAATAATTTTTAGTGTATGACGACTTTCGCTTCTAATAACACAACGGAAATGTGAAAAGGGTCCATACTCAAACTCGCACCCATGGTCGTGCTGGTATACACGTATCTCCTTGTTGATTTTGAGAGGTTGTTTTCCCCAGAATGAATGTATTGATCCGCAGGAAGTAGTAAAAGTGTTTCAGGCCTAAAGAGTTTAATGGTAATCAATCTGCACCACAAACTAGAGCGAAAGCACACGGGACGACGTGCTACCACCACGTTTAGACCACTTATTACGGTTCCAATCAGAGGAATTTACCTTGACAAAATCATGATGAGGTGATGTGTGATATCAATGAGGCTGGTCTGGACTATCTTCAACTCAAATTTGTCTGCTCTCGCTTTGTTTATCTCCCTACGAGCTCACACACACATTCTTTTTCTCTCTCTTATGCAAATACCCCTCCACAAACATGTACGAATATTGCTCTTCACCTCATTCTCTGTCTCTTATGTCTCTGTTGTCTTCTCTGCCCATTTGACTCTCACAGGAGCACTTCACGCCAGAGTGCAAATTCAAAGAGTCAGTGTTTGAGAACTATTACGTGACCTACTCGTCAATGATCTATCGGCAGCAGCAGTCGGGCCGAGGCTGGTACCTGGGACTCAACAAAGAGGGTCAAATCATGAAGGGCAATCATGTAAAGAAGACCAAGCCGGCTGCACACTTCATCCCCAAACCTCTTAAAGGTTGGTTCAAGTGTCTTCTGCACCGATTGTCAGGCTGATGGCTTTCTAAAAATATCTATTTTAGACTGAGGAGATATTGGCTGATCGTAGTGCAAGCATTCAAGTAACTTGTTGGCTTTCCTGCATGTCTCTGCATTTGTTTGGTGTTAAGGACAGAAACGTGCTCTTTGAAGGGATGAAAATGCAGATGTGTTGCAAATGCAAAGCTTGTTTTTTTACAAACTTGCATAACTGTGGTCATGTTCAAGAGGGCATCTGTGCCATTAAACTGGTTAAACCAGTGCAAGTGCTGTAAACCTGTCGACAGCTTAACTAACTTGCTGAGCAGATTTTGGTTGGGGTGCATTATATTAGCACTACATGTTTTATCAGCCATTTTAGAGTTTTGTTGTTGTTGTTTTAATTGATCAGCATTAGTCTGTATTGGAAATGCAATTGTTCATGCTCATTTCACCTCTTTTCGTTTAAGGGGCAGTTAAAGTTATTCTTAGTATATTATGTAATCTTAAAAGTGGATATTCTTAAATTCTGTATATTATAATGCTGTGATGCCTAAATTCCCTTGCAGCATTCAAAATGATAGATTTTATTTTTTAACGTTTTATTTTTCATTCGTTAAGGCAAAATACAATAGAATGTTAACATCAAAATAATTTTCTGCATTAACCAGAGAACCCCTAATGCTCAAAATATCGCTCTCCCATTGAAGAGAAAACTGACCTTAAAAGAAGATGTATCCGCCTTATTTTTCAATGCGGAAGTAAGCTGTTTTTGGTGAATGTGCGAGACTTCAATTTCATTAGCCGTGGTAGGGAAATAACGAGGAGGATAAGAAAGTGCGCTAAACGGTAAAATTGTTTGTGCTACAACATAGTGTGTTTATAATTAAGACAATACATTAAAATAATATGGTAAGAAACACAAGTTTACAATATCAAGCAAAAAACCAGCTGTATTATACAACTAAAAATAGCTGGAAGTGGATGACACCGGAAGCCAGACACATTAAATTTACAAATGACCGTACCCACTCTTACGGGCAAAATAAGGTGGATAGGCATTTGTAGAAATATGCTGTTTTTTCCCTCCTTGAATTAAATGGGTGCCTTTCTTTTTTGGAACTATAGCTGAATCAGTGGGGAAATCAAAAACTGCAGCTGCTTGTGTGCAGTCATAAGTGAAGCTACTGTAAGATGGCTAGACATTAGTCTGCTTTAAATGAGCATGGTAACTCCATGCAATTAGATTTTAAATCAAGTTATGGTGTGTTCATGCAGCACTAAATTATTTTTATTGCAAGCAGGTGTTTTTGTGCTGCATAGGGTACTTACTTGGAACTGGTTCAGATGATTTTCAGGATGTTAATTTGCGATGCACTGGAAGTTATTAATTTCCATTTGAGCTGAGTAGATTTTTTTTCTTTATATAATTTGGTCTAAAAAAAATTTTGATTTGTGATTGAAATAAAAATCCCACTGTTTTTGCCTTTTCATGTATTTTTATTTTTTTTTTTAAAAATAAGACTTTTTGAGGTCCTGGTGTCCTCTACAGAGGATGTAGCATAACATATGAATAAAATATAATTTTTCAAAACAATGTAAAGACATGAAAAAAATTTCTAAATTCACAAAACATTTTTTACCCTGGTAGTGAGGATGATATGAGAATGCTGAGATTTTTGTAAATAAAAAAGAAATAAAAAAATATTTGGCTAGCCCTTATGCGACGCCTTCTCTAAAACGAGCGTTTATGAATAATTTAGCCAGAAATAATTATTTTATTATCATTAAAGAATTTCTGCAGATTAGCCCTTGAAAACTAACTATATTTTTCGTTCAAAAATAATAAGGGTCATTTGTTTTGTGTGGATATATTCATACATTAATTATTCAATCACTTTACCATGGTGAATAAGTGGAGAATCATATTTTCTCTAGACGAGGTCATAAGAACCGGTGTTCTATCGAGTTGTGCTACCCTGTCAGATTTTGCTACCTCCCATTAAAACAGTAGGTGGTACAATTCGACAACGAAAAATGCTACCTGTCATTTATGGTCTATTTACGTCTACACCTACCCCAACCCTAAACCTATACTTACAGTAATGTAAATACAGTACTTATCATTGTTCAGCGTGAGAAAAATTACGCAATATTGATGTGCGCATGTGCAGTAAGCCCTGGTAGGACAATCTGACGGGTAGGATAAAATGTACATCTATATTTAAATCAATTAAATATGTTCGTACCTTTATTAGCATTTAAAGCAACATTTGGCAACAGATTGGCATTTCTGTTTTCCAAATATTTCTTCCTTAGGTACAAGGAAATGCAACCCTTAAGGAACCGTAATCATTCAATTCCTTGTGATTCCCATCCCTAGCGCTGTGTAGACACTAATAGAAGTTATCAATGTACTAATAAGGAGACAAACTTGCTACGACCTGAACATGAGACTCATGAGACCTGTTACTTGTGTCTCCTTCATATAGTTGCCATGTACAGAGAGCCGTCGCTGCACGACCTGACCGAGTTCTCCCGCTCCGGAAGTGGCACTCCAACCAAGAGCCGCAGCGCCTCGGCCATGCTCAACGGTGGCAAGATTCTGAGCCAGAATGAGTCAACATAACCGCAGGGCACAACTGCAGTCTGCTGCTGTACAGCTGCTGGACTCTACCATCAACTAAACAGCACAAACGCGTTTACAAGAGTGCAGTGAAACCCTTAGCTGGTCGCTAGCTAGTGTTTCCTGAAATCACTGTGATGAGAACACAAGTGCAAACCTACATTGTACAATCTTCTGCAGGTCAACCTTGAGTGACAAACAAACCAAGCCATCTTTCTGATGTAGGGGTCTGCGTCCTTTTGCGGGGCGATCCCCGTTTCCATGTGTAGCATACAGAGCTGTGGTTTTCTCCTGTGTCATTGTCACAGAATCTTCTAGAACACCTACTTTTGTGTTTTGCTCCATTTCTTCTTAGGGATGCCAACTCCATAGTGCTAAGTCAACTACAACATGACAATAGCAGCTTGTGCGACCCATTTATCGGTATATAGAGACAGAAATCCCAACGGTTCTTGGACATATGATACAAGTATTTGAGCTCAGCTTTTTTGAGGCAGCGGTTCATTGTTGTGTGCTTTTTAGATGAGGCGTTTTGCTCCTCGCTTCTCTTTTTCTGTCTTTTCAGCTTCCCCCCACACATTGTTATTCTGCAAATTAAACAGATTTAGGGTTCGGTCTGTCTGCACACCAAAGATGTCATTAGCCTCTTTGTATGGAGGTAAGTCAATTTGTGTAATTTCAGCTCCCTCAGACAGATGGTTGAGAAAACCGCAAGAGTGAATGTCATTTAGTCAGAGGAAATGTATTCAGGATAGAAGAAGACTACTCACTGTGGGTCCCTGCTTTTTGTCTGTTTATGTCTTCCTTTACGTCCCCTCTACTTTGGGAACCCAGCATCTTGGAGAAGTGTCAAATCAAAAAATGTTTAAATGATTGATTAATTCCAACCCGTTAGGTAAAAACAGGGCAGGCATTTCCCCCCCTCTTTTTTGTAAACAAAAATGTAATGAAAACCAAGCAAGAGAAAGCTTCCATTGCTTTTACAGGGCTAAATCAGCATAAGTAAATAATTTGTGTGAAAATTCATTCTTATGGTTCTACGTTATAGTCCTCAGTGGTCAGGCAGCAGCCCCTGTTTATAATTTTGATCAAAATCTTCTTCTGTTGTATGTATGTATGTATGTATGAAGCATATTTAATGCATGGGGGACAATGGACGCTGCATGTTATGTGGCTACGTATATTACCTACAATATGGAACCATGTGCTCAAATGGATACTGGAGTAAAATACAAATGTGTATATATATATATATGCATTTTATCCTACTACCCGCCTGCTTATTATTTGTTGTAAATTTAAGAAGCTGCTGCACTGAATAAAATGTTTTGTATGTTCAGAGCACTCATGATATTTGACTATGCGGTGTTAAGCGACTTTTGCTTTCAATGCACTTGATAACTCTTCATCAAAACAGTCAATGTATATTGTATGTGACGGCGCTGCTTTAAAATAAAATTTTACAAATACAAATCTTAAAAAAAAAAACTCAAATATTTGAAAGAAGCATATTCTTACTGTTATAAAATACAAATGTAAAAACATGAATTAAATATGTAATATTAAATATAAAATACTATTTAATTAAACAATGTAATATAAAATATATACATTTTATGGAATTATAATGTTGTATAATTATGTACAATAAATTATGTACAAAGGATCTTGGCATAGTTGTGTTTATGTATGTAATATTTAAAGACAAAATAGGTCTCTCCTTTATGTCAGATAGAATCCAAAACTCTTACTCTCTTAAAAATAAAGGTGCTTTAAAAGGTTCTTCACAGCGATGCCATAGAAGAACCATTTTTGGCTCCACAAAGAACCATTCAGTCAAAGGTTCTTTAAAGACCCATCTCTTTCTTTCCTTTTTATAATCTGAAGAACTTTTTTTCGCCACAAAGAACCTTTTGTGACACAGAAATATGTTAAAGGTTCTTTATGGAACCATTTAGACAAAAAGGTTCTTCTATGGCATCGTGAAGCACTTTTATTTTTAAGAGTGTATATAAAATAAAATATCTCAAATAAAATGTATTTTATATGAAAAATGTATTATTTATTTTTACATTATATTACATTTACCCATACTTATACCCATTTGACCAATGTATTCCATTACAGACTTAAATAATGTTAAAATAATCAAAGTTGACCTTAGTTTTAAGGATATCTTAAAATAAATGCAATTATTACATATACCTTTTTGAAAAATGTATTCTGACTGTCATCAAGGCTGGCTGACTGTATTATTGCTTGCATTTCTAATAACCTAGTTAATTAACAGTAGTTTGACATATACTGGGCTGAAGTTATTAGTAATACTGACTGACAGATATATAATGACAACAGTAGCAGATAACTTTACATAAAAAGGCGTTTTTAATTAAATGATGAATTTGTTGTTCTGTAGCAGTTTGTCAGTGAAACTCTTTAAATATGCAGACTCTGTGACATTCAGAACCTCTTAGGAACGTACTCAGTGTTCATTTTGGCACTGCAGTGCATAAACAGTGGTGAATTCATCTGAATTTAAACCATAACTCGTGAATAAACATCAGGTCAGCGAGCACAGTTTGATTTTTAAGTAGATAGTTCTACCTGTTTTTTATTTTATTCATGATTTATTCATATTGATGAAGACACCGTGAATGAAGAAATTGATTTTGTTGTGCTTTGCTTCACTGGAGTGGTGTAATGAAACCTTGATCATGTCTAATGCATAACCTATGGGAAGGCCATTGGAAAACCATCTGCTGTTGTTTAATGTACTGTAAATGGGCATGATATATGGCCTCATCCAGTTCAACTCTATTTAACTAAAATATTAAATAATAAACCATTAAATAATGTATATAGGGACATTTTAATGTAAAGGCACTGAAGAAAATAAGGCAATATGGCCTTGCTCGATTGTGTTTTCAAGATGTTTAAAATGCAATCACTCATTTGAGACAGACCGATATTGTAAAGCAGCAGAAGAAAATGAAATTACACAAAATAGCTTCAACTTTAATTATTTTTGGCTGAACCCTGGGTTACCATCGTTCTAAAACCCACATTTAACCCCATGTAAAGGTGCATTTCACACTTGTAATTTAATAGGGAGTTAGCTCTGTTGGATTCGGAGCAGGATTAGAACTACTTTTGCACCAAGTTTTTTTTAAACTTGAACAGCGTGAAACGATGTGGTGTTAAAATGTTGTTACTAGATGATTAGAAACAGACACCCAATCGCACGCTTATATTGACATGTATTGGACAGTTATGGACACAGTGAGTTTACAGACGTTTCAACATTTGAGGGGAAAAAATGTCAAATGGTGACTGAAAACACACACACACACACACACACACACACACACACACACACACACACACACAAAACTGGAGTCTTACCTTTAGTGTCCAAAAAGTCAATTCAGAGAAAACTTAATAGCAGTCGACAGTCATGTTGGTTTACATTGGTTTTCATGGACTATTAATTTGCTTGTCCTTGTTTCCTGTGTTTTTAGTTTTTTGTTTCCTTTGTTTATACCCAGGGTTAATTGTTAACCCCAGGTAAAGATAACCCAGGATTCCGTTTACCTGGTGAGATTGACCCATTGCTATAGTTCAACTGTGAAAGGACTAAAACTGTATCTATAACCTCCTTGGGTGAATCTGGGATGGTTACATCACCACTGCCCAGGCTAAGGCCATCAAATTCTATGTTAATATTTCATAACCTGAAATGAATTTTGAATGAACTGGGCTTTGGTTCCCAATAAACCCAGTGAGACAAGATTATTTGCCCATGGGTAAAGTGCTGAAGACTTTGCATTCATTAACATTCACATCATTAAAAGATGCATTACTTGCGGTGGTGAGGAGGTGACATCACTTGGTTGGTATGTGGTGCCTGAACGAGAAGCAGAAACTAACTGATATGGGACGGATAGATGTGTAGATACTGAAGAAAGGAAATGAGATGGAGAAGCGAAGTTATGATGGACAGCTCAGTGCTGATCTGCCGTTTTAAAATCTGATTCCGAAAGCAGCACTCAGGAAATTGTGCTCTGTGCTGCACCAGTAAATGAAAATAATGAATGGAAGACCAGACAAGGGTGAGTCTGGACTGAATCGCATATACAGCTGGCTATACAACCCCAGCTTTGTGCAGTCATGCATGGTCACTCTAACTCTGCCACGGTCAACTTGGACTCTATAGAGGAAAAGCACGGCTCAGTGAGCACTGACTTCTTAAAATAATTTTATTGGCTACTGTGCGAGAAATCAAGTTCTAATATGACTTCTTACATAACACTGGCAAACCCACAGATAATAGAAAGTATAGTTGCAGGTCTGTGTTTGTATTTACAGTATAGCAGTGTGCTGGAGCAGATTTGAGCGTGAAGTTCCCATCTGTTTTGGTGTGTGTATGCTGCGAGTACTGCCTCGCAGGCTCTAATGTTGATATTGGAGTGCAGAAGAAAGGCGGGGCTGACAGCCTGTACCATCACTGGTTGCCATGGAATCGGGGAGGATGTGATTTCTGTGGTTATGGGGACTCTTTAAAAACCTCTTACATATTGTTTTTCTTTTTGGGTGATGAATATGTGTATGTATCTACACTTTAGATTCAGATAGGTCTATTCAGTATCTGGCCAGAGAAACTGCGTATATTTTATTCTATGTGTCATAAAAGTGTTGAGTCAGGCCATCAGAAGAATCTGGAAGCTTAGGGCTTCTGTCTCATAAATGGAGAGAGCAGGTTAAAAATGCATGTAAGAATCAAACCTTGTGTTGTTTGTGGGTTTGTTGTATGCATGTTTTAAAAGCTTGGCTTCTCTCGGAATCCGTAGGTGTTTATACATACGCACACATATGCTGTTAGACAGTTCAGTGTAACCCCGCCCCCATCCCACCAAGAGGTGTCGCCAGAGATTTTTATTTTATGGAGGCACAGCTGCAGGTGAACGAAAGCTCAAAAATATATAGTTACACATGAACTGTCAGGGCAAATCAGGGACGTTTCTAGCCTTTGGGGCGCAGTCCTCCATCAAAAAATGTCTCCATATTTTCATTCTCATCTATAATACTGTCGTTGGTCGTTACCTGCTCGCTCACTTCGGGTTTCATCGCTGACATATATGTGTTTTGTTTTATACAATGGTCTGTAGGACTGTAAATATCACCTCATCCAGTGCTATTTTTGTTTTCTGAAATCTCCCCTTACGGTGTGAGAAACCACTGTAAATGATTCAGTGCATAAATGAACTGAATTGCAAAATATTTCAGACCTTTTTGCACTCCCATTCAACTGAATATAGTGATTCATCATTGAATCTTTAGCTCTGATTCTAAACAGCTGGTAGAAACCACACGATATTATTGCTGAAATATTATCAGAGATAATGATATTCTGATCATTGTGCAGTGTTCTCCAGCATCAGCCAAGGATTTATCAGTAATATTTTACTGGGCCACAGCTGAATTTTACTGGGGCTCAGTGAAAAAAGTACGGAAGAGGATTAGGGCCAAGCAATAATATAAAAATAAAACCATCTTGAGATTAAAGTTGTTATGTTTTGAGAAAAAAGTCGTTAAATTTCGAGAAAAAAAGTCAAAATAAAATGTTGAGAATAATCTCAATAAATTACGAGAAAAAAACTAGTTAAATTTCAAGAAAAAAGTCTTAACACACTCTTGTCATGTTCATTTCATCTCAGTAGCCCCTCACTGCAGAACAAAGATCCAGGGGGTGGGGTTGGATCCACATCTAGGGGGTGGAGATGGTTTAGGGATCAGGGGGTGGAGACGGGTAGGTTTACAGTTTAGGTATATGTAAGGTGGGAGGAGTCTTGTGTTCTGCAGTGAGGACTATCTCCAAAATTCTCGTCACATTTTAAAAATTTTAGTTCCAACTGGTACATCTGTACTTTTAACAACTCTTATGACAAAATATTTTGCACAAATATTTTTAAAATTTTAACAGTCTGGAAAACTTTTATTTGGATAATCTCACGCAGCGCACATGGGTATTTCCAGATGCAAGCCATGATGTCTGATTCAGGAACAAATGACTCTTATGAACTGGTTCTTCTTAATGAGTCAGTCAAAATGATTCACAAACCAGTCTCCAACTTACTCGTAAATGTCCGTGAAAATATGACAAAATTATGTTGTAACAATTATTTAAAATATTAAAAGTCTGGAAATGTCCAAATAAGGTATAGTCAGATAAATAATCATACAATGTCTGATTTGTGAACAAACGACTCTTATGAATAAGTCAGTCAAAATGATTCACAAAACTCTCAAGCTACCTCACGAGTTAGGTTTAAAATAGACTCACTCACTCAGAATCTTTGGAGTTTTGCACTTGAATACCTAAAGGCACTACAAGACTTTTGTCCAGATTTACAATATGGACGAGTCAGTGCTAGTTGCCTAAATTTGTAGCCAGTCTGCAAATTTGAGTTGACAGTTTTCATTTAAAATCGCATAATGTATGATGTATTCAATTCAAAACAAATGGTATTATTATATAATCATATATATATATAAACCACAAACACATGCATGCATAATTCACATATACAACACTTTTTACAGCATAAGTTTGTGTAATATCACAGGATCTTCCACAAACAGAATCCCAGTCAAACTGGGTAACCAAGGACATGTCCATAAGACTGTCAGTGATTTATAGATTTCTCAGACTGAGCTCGGTTCATGGTTTGAGCGCTGATGTGTGTATGTGTTTGGCTTTGGCACTCATTTCACCCGATCGATCAGTAAACAGAGTTCAAGGATAAGACTGATCTCTAGAGCAAAAATGACAGCTTGATGATGCTGTTCAACTTGATGATGCCATTCCAATGAAATGGGAACAGAGTGAACATGAGACCAAAAGGAAAGCAGCTGAACTGAATACAAAGGAAGAGTGCAATAGCTGAGTTTTTTTAGAGAAACCTCCAATTCATTAAACCACAGGATTGTGGTTTGTATTTATAAGAGGTCCATGCATTACCTTTCTGCTGAAGCCATGTTTACCACTGCTGAGATTGAAATAGGCCTATACTAACATAGATTATCTGACATGACAGGCCAAATTAATGTCTATTGGTAATCATGCATGTGAACCTTTGCCTTGCTGCGAGATTTATGACGGGATAATGAATTTGAGAGATGAATACAGAGAACAGGATTTGATATAATACACAGATCACTCACATTATAGATTTAATTATGGCAAGTACACTGATTGCATTATGATATATTAAAAGGAAAAACCTGGGACCACTGGATGGTCAGCCAATTTTTGTTTTGTTCATATTTTCAGTATGAATCCAGTCTATATAAATTAAAATGATGGTGTATTCATCTGCCTCTATAATTTAATGCATGGCTTAACTTCATTTTTCACAGCAAATATTATGAATAATTGTGATTAATTTGATAAACTACTCAGCATATCATGTAATCAATCTGATTAAATTTATTTTTACAACTGTTGCATACCAAACCTTGTCAACGCAGATGGGTTTTTCAGATCAGCATGCCATTCCCAGAGCTGAAGCTCTTGTCTCATCAACTGGTTTGCTGGCTCATTAGAGAGTAAGATATGCAACTCTATCTCTGTCAGGTACAAGCCAATTTCAGAGCCAGTCATTCTGTGATGAGAACAAGGAGCACTATTAATGAAAGCCTTCCTCACATATTTCCTGGGAACTTAATCAGCCAAGGCTAATCATAGAACCTGCACCATCTATCCTGACAAACAGTTAAAAAAAAATTCAACCTTTTGAAATGATCTTGATTTATGTCAGCCGGCTCTCAACATGTGCTCAATAATAATTAAATTCTGTCATTTAACAACATTTTACAGTGCCACAAATGTTTTATGTGAATATTGCTTATATTTAGTAACTTTTGGGACCCCAAGCGCTGTCAAATAAGTCCTATAGCTGCTCATCAGATCTGCACAGGAGATATTTCGGTTCATTCCTCTGCACAAGCTGTTTCATCAATATTTTGGGATATCTTGCATATTTTTGGGATGCCTCAAATGGCCTTGAATAGAAATCATGCAACAGCATTTCAATGAGACTGAGGTCAGGACTCTTTTATCAGGACTATTCTAATATATGGAATTTCCACAGTTTGGATGCACTCTGATGGTGATTTATTCCTTTGTTTAGGAATAAACAGGTTGCATGACCCACTTTTCTTTTAAAAGTTTCAGATCACAAACTTCCTGACAATGTACTGTAAAATTGGAACAATGTTATATTTTAATCGCTATGCTTGCAGATCCATAGATTTCTCTCTAGGGTACTTTGTCATTTGTTGAAGGATCCTTTTATCCAGGATCCAAGGTACCACTGGTGCTGCTTTTCTTCTGTTTGTAATCAATCTGTTTCAATGGGGACTGATGGAGCCCCAAGTCTTCAGACATTCTCTTGTAACCTTTTCCAGACTAATGAGCCTGTACAATTCCTCTTCTGTGGTTCTCTGGAATCTCTTAGGTCATGCCATATTGCGCTTTAACAGAATTCGAAGGTAAAGAGCAGGTAACCAAATATTTCATTTTTCAAGAGGCCATTATCCTAGAAAGTCACATTGTATATGAATTACTACTTTGATGGAGTAGTATCCCCCCCCCTGCTTTGCTTGATGCTAATCTGCAGTGATTGGTCAGATTGGTCTCAAGTCATTTCCATTGCATCATGCCTGTAATATGATAAAGCAGCGTTTGTGAGTCAGTGCTGCTTTGTGTACAGCGTTACCGGAGAAACCGCGATTTTTACCGCTCCAAAAGCGGCACCTAGTGGCAAAGAATGAATTTGTATTTTCATTCAGACCAACGCGAAAAGACCAACAAGTGGGCGGGCAATATGCTAATGTTTCATGTTGACATCAACATGAAACGGCTTGGGATTCGTTTTAAAAATGACTCGTTTCAATGATTCAGAGTCGACTTTTAGAGACAACAACTTTATACACGGAGCACTTTCAGATTTAAAACTTTGCAGGATGTTTTCATTGAGTTAGAGCTGTGTTACACACTGCATGAAAGGTAATTTTCAAAAATCCATAATAGGGGCACTTTAATGAAGAGAAAAAGGAAGTTCATGAGGTAGATATAAAAAACAATTAGAAGTAGATGATAAGTGATTGAAGAACAACAACAAAAAAGAAAAAAAGAAAACTGTTTTCTTACTCAATTACTACTCAAAAATATTGCAGTAATTTAAAGTGATATATCACTGGACGGAATAGAACATAAAATGCTAATATTCAGACTTTTACATTTATTAAATCCATTTGCCAATTTAAAATGCTCTGTTGAATTCTGTAAGAAAAAAATCCCTGGTGAAATATTTTGGTTTATAGTTAAGTGTCACTGCAATCACTGTATTAACCAGGTAAGAGGGTTCCGGTGACCGACTCAGTATACTTGAAGAAGATTCTGATATACTATGACCAAAACATGCTAATACTTCTATTTTTTCACTTCTGTGCACACTATAGGCATGAACTTCGGATGCTGCCAAGCCCAAGTTTCATTGTTTCACGTTTGAACAAATACTGACACCTGGTGGCAATAATTACATGCAATATTTGCAAAAAAATTAAACATTAAATAATATCTACATTGCACATATAACAAAGATGTGAAGCAAAATACTAATGTACTAGTATCTTTCTTAACAACACACACACTGCACACAATGTAATTTCCTGTCCCTCTAAATATGGTTGGAACTTTCATATCCCGGGCTTTTATGAAGTACAATGCACCACAAGCACCAAAGTCCTATTACCTCTTTGTACTGAAGCCTTCTGGGACCCAAACTTGTCTGGGCTGTCAGGTGGAGAAGTACCACCATATGACCCCATAGGGATACAGTCCTGTTGAGCACCACCTTCTTCTGTGTGAAGGGCTGGAGCTGGTCCACATCTTACTAAAGTTATAAAGCACCTGTAAAACTGGCAGTAAATCCAGATTTGACAGTAACACTGGTCTATATTTTCGATACAAATATGCCTTTGAGAAGCACATACCTGATTATTGAACAGAATGTAAATGATGGGGTTCAGAACAGTGCTGCTCTTTGCTAGTATGGATGATACAACGCTGGCTGTGGGGCTGACAGTACCAGCGCTGAATGTGCCAAGCAATGCCATGACCCCGTACGGCATCCAACAGAGCAGGTAACAGGACACCATGGAAACCACCATCACCAGCACGTGCGTTTCCCTCCTCTGTGCAGCTGTCTGATTGATCTTAGCAACCTGTGAGATGCGGAGAAACGCTTTGAGGTTTGCTTTTCAAAGAATAACAGCGACAAGGCTGGTTTGAAACACCACATGGTGTTTATGCACCAGAATGTTTGAACTGTAACTGGATTAGGAGAGAATTGCAATAGATTTTTTTTACAATAAGGTTCCATTTGTTAATATTAGTTAACTACATTAGTTAACATGAACTAGCTTTAATAACATTAACAAAGATGAATAAATACTGTAACAAATGTATTGCTCATTTTTAATTAATGTTAATCAATGCATTAACTAACATTAACTAATGGGACCTTATATGTTTTATCAGAGAATTTAATGAAACAGTTTAACCAAAAATGTTAATTTGCTGAAAATGTACTCACCCTCAGGTCACCCAAGATATAAATGAGTTTGTTTCATTATCAGAACAGATTTGAAAAAATTTTGCATTACATCACTTGCTCAGCAATGGATCCTCTGCAGTGAATGGGTGCCGTCAGAATGAGAGTCCAAATAGCTGATAAAACATCACAATAATCCACAAGAAATCTACACGACTCCAGCCATCTTGTGAAGCTAAAAGCTACATATTTGTAAGAAACAAATGTAATTCTACATTTCACCAAATCTGTTCTGATGAGGAAAATACTAAATCTTGGATGGCCTGGGGGTGCTTAAATATTCTTTACTACAAGCATTTACATACTAAAACTGATGCAGCTGTGTATATAATTCACAGTAGCCATAAATAATGACGACAATGAGTGTGTGAAGGATTTTGGTTCCGGACAGCGGCATGAAAAATGCTTAATTTATGGTGAACAAACGTTTGGCTAGAAAGATCGATGAGTCTTACTAGAAGAGAGCTCTTTATCAAAATCATTGCTTCCACTCCCATTCTCTCTCACTTTCAACCTTTTCCTCTTTCACTCGTCCCTTACCCCATGAATGGCAATGAGGATCTTCCCGTAGCAGTAGACCATCAGAAGAAGAGGGAGCAGCAGACAAAAGACAAAGAGGCAGATGACGTAAGATCTTGTTTCCGGGGAGCGCTGGTTCCACTGGACTGAACAGGTGGTGCCGGGACCCTCAGGACCGTAGCTGCTCCAGCCGAAGAGTGGTGGCACTGTCCACATGAGAGAGTACAGCCAGCAGCCTGTGATGAAGAGCCAGGCCTTCCTATAGTCAGACACATCTGCTTTTGAACAGCAGAGAATGGTGCTGTAACGCTCGTATGACAGTACAGCAAGGGATACCAGTGAAACAATACCTGTTGATATTGGATAAAAGACAAAATAAATTATATGTTCATCAACTAATTTGTTTAATTCTTGTTTGTTTTATTGTAATAGCAAGTTACTTTACTAATGTAAAAAACTTTAAGGCAAAATGGCTATTTGACAGGACAGTGAATTTCAATAGAAGTCCAGAGGTAACTTAGACCTATTTGTACACTTAATGCACACTTAACTATATCTAGAGGAACTTTCTTTTTTTCTATGAATATCTTAATCTCCCTGGAATGGAAATAATCAAACAAATACATGAAGAAACCAAACAAATTGTTTGGTCATATAAACAGGAATCAACAAGTTAAATTTACCTTGGCTAGTAAAGAAGTTCTCGACAAAAGCGGTAGTGATTCAAAAACATAACAGCGTGATCAGTGTACTCTGAAACCAGAACGAATGACTCTTATGAGCCAGTTCTTTTCAGTAAATCACATTCATCGCACATTCGGCCGAACACCGGTTCGTTTAGCAACCAGTGTCCGATTCCCGAACGGATAACTCTTAGGAAGCGGTTCTTTTAAAGGGATAGTTCACCCAAAAATGAAAATTATGTCATTAATTACTCACCCTCATGTAGTTCCAAACCCGTAAGACCTCCTTTCATCTTCGGAACACAAATTAAGATATTTTTGATGGAATCTGATAGCTCTCTGACCCTCCCATAGACAGCAAGGGTACTACCACGATCAACGTCCAGAAACATAGCAAGGAGATCAGTAAAATAATCCATGTGACATCAGAGGTTCAACTGTAATATTACGAAGCTACAAGAATACTTCTTGTGCGCAAAAGAAAAAAAAACTACTTTTTTCAACAAAGTGGTGTGGCTGACACAGAACAACATATGCTGTTTGCGTTCAGTGGATACTCTCCAAAATGGCACTAGTGTGACGTGGAGGAGACTAATTGTTGAATAAAGTCGTTTTTTCCCCTTTTGCTCACAAAAAGTATTCTCGTAAGCTTCGTATTATTACGGTTGAACCCCTGATGTCACATGGATTATTTTACTGATCTCCTTGCTACGTTTCTGGACGTTTATCGTGGTAGTACCCTTGCTGTCTATGGGAGGGTCAGAGAGCTGTCAGAATGCATAAAAAATATCTTAATTTGTGCTCCGAAGATGAATGGAGGTCTTACGTATTTGGAACGACATGAGGGTGAGTAATTAATTACAGAATTGTCATTTTTGGGTGAACTAACCCTTTAAGTGAATCGCAATTGTGCATCGCAAGTTTGCCGCACGAATCAAAAACAACATCGAGAACAGTGTCCGATTCCCGAACGAATGACTCTTATGAAGCGACGCTTAAGAATGACTCTACTTCTCAGTTAAATAAAAACACTTAATAATCCAAAGCTAATGAATCAATCTGACATGTGAGCCAAGTTAGCAACTATTGAAATTGACACAACCAGTTACTATTGCATGTTTTCTATATAATAACGTGCAGCTAAAGCTAATCACTTTTGGTAATCAGTAGAACACCCCAGCTTACCGAACAGTGCGTTGGCAAAGCCATACCACCTGCAGCCATGAACTCCCGTCAGCCACCGGCCGTACACAGACGCGGCGAAGCTTAAAGGTGTGCCAAAGATACAAACGAGCATGTCGCTCACACTGATGTTCAGTAATATTAAGTTGATCGGAGTCCTCAGAACATGAAAGCGGGCGAAGACCAAAAGAACAAGAAAGTTATTTAGGAAACCAAAAACGAAGATTATTCCCAAACACACTGCCACTACAGTGAATCCCGTGCGACTGAATCCAGGCAGATCTACAGGAGTCAGAGTGTCCAGCTGGCTGCCGTTCTCTGAGGACTCTCTGAGGAGCATAAAATAGCGGACAGTAATCATTGTAGCCTGAAAAGAGCACACCTGTACGCTGTAATGCAGAAGCTGAAGAAAGATAAAGTTAGTTGGACTCTCAGGTTGTTTAATACAGACCCACAGATCCGGTTCATTATCGCCCCCGCTATGCCCCCACCTCAGCTGAACGCGACCCTCCCCGTCTTCAATCAGCATGAACGCCTCTCACAACTTAATCACGCTTATTTCATACTATGGCAAGCCACTTTAACATTTATCCCTTTTAAAATGAATATATATATATATATATATATATATATATATATATATATATCAGTTACATTGTTTTAATTATTAGTACAAATTCAGTAGTGACTAGGCTTTTTATAGTTGAATTTCTTATTGAATGTTGAATATTAAGATTAGTATTTGCAATTGAACTATAAAAGAGCCATTCTAACATTACATATGACCAGGGGCGGACCTAAGCAAATTCCAGGTATGAGTCCCCAACACAATAATTATGTGCTCTTTTACGCCTAACCCTTATTTTGCTCGCTCACTCACTCTCATAGTTTATTTATCCCTTCACAACCAGTAATTAGATAACCTGATGCTGTTTTAAAGCCATATTAGGCTATCTTTTTTTCGGATAACAAAAGACGATTTAAAATTTTTTTTGCACTTGTCCATTTAATAAATTGTAAACTTTTAAAATCTTTTTACAAACATGAAATTATCCCATGCAACTCATTCCATATTCCAAGTGTTCTGAAGGTATACAGTAGGGTTTGCCGAGAAACAATGAAAGAAAATGTAATCTATTATTAAGCGAAAATCTCCAGTCATTGCAATCGTGCATTTATACAAGTGCGCGGCAGTTCACGCCGGCGGTTCTAGGAAAAGCACACTTTGATAATGAGCGAGTCATTTTGAAACATCAAGATAAATAAAATAATGACTTGAAACACAATACTTTATTTACTGAGGTGAATATCTTTGTCCTGAGACAGTAAGTCAGTATTATACAGCCTAGAATGCACACAAAGACCGCTCCCTCATATAATCACTAAAAGCTGTCACTTACTTCAGTTCATTGCAATCTCACGACATTCCGTTAATAAGCTCTCTACTGCACAGTGAATCTTTTATTTACATCGTGTCTACACTTTGTTACAATAGGATTCCCGAGCTTGCAGAACTCAGCAAACTCTGCATTTTGAGCAGTGAGTGTATTCTAACTTAAACACTTCTGGTCATTGCGTTCAAGAAATTAACAGATATGTCTTTGATTGGTTACATTGTTCAATGCTGCAAATATGTTTCTGCAATATCAGATGGGGCCCCCTGATTCCCTGGAGCCCTAAGCGGCCGCTTACCCCGCTTATTGGTTAAGTCCGCCCCTGCATATGACAAGTTAAAATTCTAAAATAAAAATGAGATAAATGTTACTACACTAATGTTACTACACTGAAAAAACAGTGTGGGGTTTACTTTGAAACAATTTTCACTGATAAATTGCTTGTACATTTAACAAATAATTACAAAATTACATATGACAAGTAACACACTGATTTAAAGGAATAGTTCACCAAAAAATGAAAATTTGCTGACAATGTACTCACCGGTCATCCAAGATGTAGATGAGTTTGTTTCTTCATCAGAACAGATTTGGAGGAATTTAGCATTAGGCATTACATCAGCAATGGATCATCTGCAGTGAATGGATGTCGTCAGAATGAGAGTCCAAACAGCTGATAAAACATCACAATAATCTACAAGTAACCAAGTACATCAACTCCAGTACATCAAATTACCATCGTGTGAAGTAAATATATGCATGTTTGTTCCATCATTAAGGCCTTTTACCTTTAAACCGTCGCTTCTGGCCAAAATACCAGTCATCCATAATAATGCTTATACACTATTTGTAATATATACTCGCCGGGGCGTAGCCATCATTTCAGAAGAGAGTGGGACAGAAATGTCAAAGGTAATATCTTTTTTTTTGGAGGTG
>NW_015505535.1:258050-288447 GCF_001515645.1 Sinocyclocheilus grahami | reverse complement strand
AGGATTTTAAAAAAATTGGCTGGCTTAGAAATCAAATACACTACTGGACAATTACAAATAATTTGTATTCTGTAATATTTTTTCTATATTTTCCTATTGGCAATTTTATGATTTGTTCATATACTACACTTTTTTAATTTTTATCACAGAATAAGGCAGAAAATGTATAGTTTCTATAGGCTACTGTAATAAATGATATGTCAAGCACTGCATTATTAAGATACTTTGTTCATAACTTGGCGATGACTTGAAGAGCACACATAATCCATATAGTGTCACAATTGTGCATGTATTGTCTTCAAGTTTTTTATTCAGCTTAGCCACAGCAATAGCTCGATTCAGCACGTCATAAATTATTACTTATAATCCGTTTTGGACTTTCTGCACAAGAGCGCCCTCCAACTTCGAGTGTGAATGAAACAGTCACTGCATGAGAGTGTTCAGTGCTCCGTAATGTTCACATCTCCTCATTTTGGATATGAATAAAATGCCAGGTCATGCACAGGTTATCTTTTCTCTTTGAGTTTAAATCCAGATTTATTCACACTGGCCCCTGAAAACCTCTATGGGTGTGCACTTGCCTGAAAAAGTGCGGGGGACAAATTTACGTTTTATTAAATGTGGGGGGACATGTCCCACGCGTATTTTACACCCATGTATAATGGTAAGATATTAGTAACTATCGGAATATTTAATTTAAGTCAGTGAAACTAAAATAGATATTAGTCTGTATTTTATTTTAAAAATAAAAATGAGTAATGTAAAAGTAGTTATTAGTTAAATGAATTAAAATGAAAATGGCTTGCCACAATACCCATATGCCCATACACCATTTGATGAGGTGGAGGGTCTTTTGATATCTATTTAGAGAGGAACTATTAATAAAAACTGACATATGAGAATGTCTCAAACATCTACAGAGGTTTCAGACATTGGTGATTAGAAATATGTGGCTTCAAAGTCCATTTGTTTGAGGAAAACTAATTGAACTGCACTGGCTGTTTGCTCAATTAAACAGTTTGAAAATATATTACAGTAAAAGTAATGAAACATTTGGGCACCCTTCCATTTGGTTCTTCCTTTAAGTGTTAATGTTTTCAGAATCCACATTGCCTATTTCTTCAGTTTGTAATTCAGCAATTAAATAACTGCAACAAAGTGAGTGTGCATAGTGTTTCTCATGGTTGTTCCTCAAATTGCTGAATATCACACATGACAGATTTAGACTCAATGTGCCCCTGTTGTCCTCATATTTTGGCATCAACCTGATTTATTTACTTCACAAGAGAGCAGGAAAATTAGGGCAGATGGGAGAGAACTTAAAATGTGCCAAGGCATCAATAATCGAATAGTAAGCTTGCTAAAATGACAAGTTCTACCATCTGGTCCAATATAATGAACTCCTTTTTGCAGTGATCTACAGATGAGAAGTGCATTCCACATTATTCAGTCAGCCATAAAACTGACCCTGTATTTACTTTCTTAAACCAAGTTCCTGTGGATAATTATAATTGCATTCTGGCCTGCACACTGAATAGCCTGTTTCACTCAGACTTCGAGTAACGTCAAATTACGTGAGTAAAAAAGGTTAAGAAAGTCATTTAATGCTTATTTTAATCACTAAAAAATGACAAACTGAGCTCAAACAGAAGTTTCTTGAAGCATGCTTGAGATTACTGCTAACAGTTTAACCAAATGAAAAGATCTTTTAATTTAGCTTTCATTTAAATCTTTATTGAACTAGGGCAAATGCTCTGAGAACATCTCAAATCTCATCTTCTCATTCACAAATACACTCTGCGGATGTGAGAGGAAGATGGGAAAGAGAAAAGTACATGAAGAAAGAACATGCAGCAATCAGTGAGTTGGGTCTATGATCTACTGATTGAACCCAAGAGATTTAAAAAGCCTCCAGTTCCTACAAGGTTTCTCATTCTGAAGCCATGTCACACTGGTGTGTATTTCTTATTGATTTTAATTTAATTTCTGAATAGTAGAAAACATTTCCAAAATTAATGCCAGGGAAAAATTGTGCAGCTCACTGAACACTGATATTTTGTGATAAAATGCCCTGCCATTCTATATGTGGTAAGTTGTCACAACAGAACCTGCCGTTAAACAACCTCTCATATGGTCTATTTAATGATTTAATAATTAAATAACCGTTTAATTAAATGTTAACATTATGAATTTGCAAAAAATTTAATATATATATATATAAAACATGTATATTATTAAATATATATTAAATAACTGTAATAAAAATAAAAATATTACATTTATATTTATATTTATGTAAAAAATTATGTTTATTCATATTTATTTGTAATTTAAAACACAGGACAACTTGAGTCTATCTAGTATGTTTCCCAGTACATATGAAGCTATTAATATGCTGACCTAAGATAAATTATTTATCATTTTGCTCTAATTTTTGAAAAATTAGCAGAAGTTGCATTTAGTGGCTCTCTGTGCATAGTTATGCCGCTTTAAGGTTTGTGGGCAGCCTGTGACTTTCTTCTCCTAAAGAGTCTCCCAAAGTGTTATTAGCAGTAATAACTGTTTTGTTGAAATGTGGGAGTAAGAGAGTGTGAAAAGTCATCCTCACGTGCATGTTCATACCCCACATCCCCTGAATACATGTACAGCGGGGAGTGCTGTTGAAGCTAAGCATGTAGGAGGACACCTGTGGTGTGGGGATCTCATATATCTGTGAATGACTGAGTGGGAGACAAATCCCCCTTTGGCACCGTTGCTCAGCAGACACTGTCTCCCACTTCTGAACTTTTAATCAGAGGCACGTGACGTTAGTTTGCAGAGATGTGTGGGCAGTCTTGACGTACAGTTGAGTCTTTAGCCTCAAAGAAATGTCTCCTTTAATGCAAATCAATGCTTTGAGCAGGAGATACAGAATGCATTTGACTTTTTTCTTTATAATTTTGTAATTGTCTTTAAAAATCTCTGAAGTAAACAAGCTGAAAGACATGCCAATGAACAACAGATAGTCAAGGAGTTGAAATAAAAATCCTAAAAATTTAATTAATATAAAGTGTAAATGAAAAACAAAAAGAAAAATTAAAATGTATAACTGCAAACCTGCTGAAAATCAAATGTCTAAATGTGTAAAGTATGTACAAAAGGACAATGTTCATGTAGGATTTATTAAACAAAGGGTCACCTGTCTATTCATACTGAAAATAGACTATTGTATACTGTTCTTGAAAATAATTGAGGAAACTCATCATTGTGCAAAGCCTTTAGCTGTTTTGTCATACTCATACATCAAAAGTGAGGGCTTGTGACAATCACTGGGAAATACATCACTGCTTGGGGGAAAAAGTGTAAAGCAGGTTTTGCAAACAGGTTTGTAAAGATGAAGTCCAACATCATTTGAACAGTTTTAAAGAAATTTATTTTTGGTTTGCTCATGTGAGTTCACTTTTACCATTGCATCAGCTTTACTTGGCCTTCTGTGTAACCTGATCTAGAGAGTTGACACACTTGTTGATGAGGTTTTGAAGGGTTGTTCATCCCTCAAGGTATGAAAGAGAAAAGTTTCATTTAAAAAGTAACTTTAATGAATATATTTCTTAACAAATGACTATATCGTTTTTGCATTGGGAAAATTATGGTCTATAGTAATAATATTAATGTTCAAAACACAGAATACTATACACAAAGAAAGTTTGGTAAAACTATAAATGTATTACAAATCATATAAATAGACTTTAAACCTCATTCACCCATTAAAAAGCTAAGAGAAGTGAACTCTTTCCAGTCAGGTATTCTCACTTATGACCTACTACAAGATAGCTTATGTACTGTACATGCTCACGGCTAAATCAAGCAATTACCTGCCATTCGTTGCTGAGGAATGTCTGACAACATGAATATAATGGTTTGAGTCACTCTTCCAGATGACCAAAAACCACAGCATTCTTAAGCTTACATAATAATGCAAACACAGACAGTCTTGTGCTGAAAATATATTTTCGTCATAGAGCCAGAAATCACTTCTTCAATACCAGTACAAATCCTTACTGATTTCTGACACAGGCACACCTGAAAAACACAAGATGATCACAAATAAATAATTTATCACCACCTAAACAAACACTTCATTTATGCACTGCAAGTCAGTCTGCATTCCGAATATGCATACTTCCCTTCTATATGTAGGCGAAACAGAATGTGTATGTGAAAAGAATAGTATGTCCCATTTCACAGTTTTCATAAAACAGTAGACAAAACGTGTCTGGATGACTTATTACTTGACTTAAAGAGATAGTTCACCCACAAATGCAAATTCTGTCATCATTTACTCACCCTCAAGTTGTTCCAAACCTTTCTTCTGCTGAACACGAAAGAAGATATTTTGAAAAATGTGGGTAACCACAAACATTGGGGTTGGGGTTTTTGGTCCCCAACATTCTATAGTATTTTCCCATACTATGGAAGTCAATGGTGACCAGCAACTATCTAACCCACATTCTTCGAAGTATGTTCTTTTATGTTCAATCTAAAAGAAACTCACAGGTTTGGAACAACTTGAGGGTGAGTAAATTATGACAGAATTTTCATCTGTGGGTGAACTAGCCCTCTAAATAGATGACTTTATATTAAATAGAACGCACTTTTTTTAACTGTCGCGAAGAAGCTCCAAGTATGTGAATTCTATGGAATATTGGATTCTGATTGGTCAATCGCAGCATGTAGCGGGTGTCCATGGCAAATACTGTTCATCAGATTATTACAAATCTCCCGTATCACACCACGGACTCAACACTCTCTCATTTCAAACCCCTTCAGGATAATAGTCTGATCACCTTGTCTTGGTTTGTGTTAATTACTAGCTGACTGTTCATTATTCTTTACTGAACAATTAATTGATTTCCTTGCACTTGCATTAAATACATTTTTGCACAAACAGTTAGCAATGGCATGATTACCTGAATCTAGGCCGATCCTGCTTCCATCCTTAAAGGCCGTCCCAGAATTCCACTCTGGTCTGGTTTCTGATTTTGAGAAGGGCGAGATCATGATGCCCCCTGTTGGCTGATCCATTTGTAACAGGTTCAGATAAGAGCTGGCACTGCTCTCAGCAGCCATGGGCTGTTGGTAGAGTATTTGAGGCAGTTCGAAGGCTGTGCCCTGTCTGGGTGGACATGGCCAGAGGGACGAGGAGGAGGATGATGATGATGATGATGATGGTGACAGTACTGAAGGATTCACAATAACTCCCTGGGATGGAGGTGGAGGTTGCATGGTTATCAACTGGGCCAGCTTTGAGGAGCCGGAAGAGTGTGTGGACTTAGACCATGTTAGACCAGAATAAGCCCATGATGATGAGGGAACATCTGGGACAAGAAACGCATTAGATAGATAGATAGATAGATAGATAGATAGATAGATAGATAGATAGATAGATAGATGGATGCACATTAACGCACCAGATTTGGGAATCCTATTGCTGTCCTTGGCTTTAGTACTGAGGTCTTTTGGTGTGGTTGCTTTATTCAGGGCACGGAAGAAGTGTTCATCCACTGCAGTGTTGATGTCACCTTGATAGTATGTAAAGAGCTGAGGAGGATCTTTACACTCATCTGAGTGCTTTAACACTCTGTCCGCCATCATCCTGACTTAGGAATACAACATAGATGGGTTATTTTACATTTTGTCTTTATTCTCTCTCATATTTTACATTGAAAAGCAATTTACTATCCTATACATTAAAATAAATAAAATAGGAAACACTGTCATAACACAATTCTTTGAAGGAGTGAACTCTCGAAGAACATCAAAGATTTCTCATTAACACTTTATCTTATGTATCTTACAACATTAATCCTAATACAATGATTTTCTGCAAGACACTAAACAATTAAATGTATATAAATATTAGCACTACATTTTTTCAAGCATTTGTAATTTCACAACCTTGAGTACAAGGATGGTATTATTAAACTGTAAACATTTTGTTTTTCACAAATATTAAGCACAACGGTTTTCAACATTAATAGCAATGCTTCTTATGCACCGAATCTGCATATTAGAATAATTTCTGAAGTATCATGTGACACTGAATATTTGAGAAATGACTGCTGAAAATTCACAGGAATGATCTACATTTTCAAATATATTACAATAGAAAACGCTTATTTAAATTGTATTGCATGTATTTCACATTACCCGTAGCCTTGGTGAGCATAAAATACTTCTCTCAACAACATTAAACCAACCCAACCAACCCCAAAAGATAAGAAGTAGTGTATACTACAATTTATGAATGTAGCTTGAGATGGCAGTGCAGTTTATTCATATTTAAAACTCATCCAACAAAAATGCTTAAAAGGAAAATCTTCAAAACTGGCTATACAAAATCCTTGAGGGAGAAAACTAAATTAATTATAATAATTATAATTCATAGAAATAAGCTCTTATTTATTCTAGAAATAAACATATAACAAAAAACAGGTAAAAAGTCAAAAAATGTAATCCACACTTCTAAATAAGTGAAATAAGTTATACTGCTCCTACTTAAACTTCAAGCACTCTTTTCTCAAATTGAAACAGGATTTTAATTGCATTCACAAATAAATTCAAAACCCCAAACTGCTTACCAAACTGAATCCAGCCAACATCCAGCCACCGATCATACTAAAACAAAACGAATGTGATACTACGTGCTGGAGGTGCTCTTCTTTACTTGTGCACTGAAAAATGCACCCGAGCAAGTTGAACAAGGTCTCTCAAACAGATAAAACCACAGATGTCATTTGGCTTACATGGAACTACACTTAAGGAAACTGCTTGTTTTTTGTTCCCATATAAACCAAAGATCTTGTTAGTCAGCGACGTTACGAGTGAACATCTTTTTCATGAAAGCAAGAAACAATGACGAGGTCACAAAATGTTTTTACTATAAAACTATTAACATGTTCAAATTGACACACATTAGCATAAAGGACGGTGGGGGGTATGGTGAAATGCAGACATGTCATGGGAATAAACAATTAAAAGAAAACACTGTAAATTAGTGTGAAGATGTTTTAGCAAGAGACATTAAACAAGTCCTCTTTTCTCTCAACATCTACGCATCCTCATTATCACTTCCTGCTAAACTGCTATCGGTCGACGCTACTCCTCCTTCCTCCTCCTCCTCCTCCTCCTCCTTCTCATCTTTCCCCTCCTGTGGTTTTGCGGTGCTTTCGTTTGCATGTTCCTCCTGTCGAGTCTGTTCTGCTGCTTCTTGTGTGCTGGAATTTTGTTGTTCAGCTGCTTTTGAGGGGTCTGCTTTAGCTTCAGCAGACGCACTCTCGTTACTCAGGAAAGAACCCCAGGCTTTCAGTCTCTCTTCTCGTTCTCGGGAGGTTTCCTCAACCTGGGTGACCAGAGCCAAAATGTGAGACAAAGAAAAATAAGCAGAGGAGAACAGAAATTATCAATTTTAATCATTTTGTTGGGAGAGTCTGCCTAGCATGTTTTTTTTTTTTACTCAAATGTAATAACTTTCCTTTTCCCCATAAAACTACTGAATAGTGTTAAACAACAGCCAAATAGCTACTTAGGGACTGTTTTGGCAAACCTGCATTCAGTAACACACACATTACATGATTCAGCAAATTCCTGATTGATAAACTAATGTCCCTCTCTACATTTTCTCTCTTCAAACATCCCATTTCATTCAGATATCAGATTGAGGAAGTAAAATGGCTTGCAAACAGCAAATCATGATGGCTTTAAATAGGCCAAGTATTTTACCTGGTAGTCAGTTACACCATCCCACAGCTGTGCTGATAGTTTCTTCCCACCAAACCAGCGTCCATTCAGAGCCGCCTGACACACGTCCGCCTCTTCAGGTTCTTTAAAAGCCACGGATGCCACTCCATCAGGGTGCCTCTGATTTCCATGGAAAAAGCAAAGAGAATAGTGTTAGAAATGACAGAGAGAGAGAGAGACATTTGAATGGTCATTGACTTTAAATACAACTAAGTTGTATTATATTAATTGTGGACAGGAGAGGACTTACATCAAAGATGATGACCTTCTTCACTTGCCCAAATTTCTCACATTCTGTCCGTAGATCATCTCTGTACTCATTCAGAACCAACGGATCCTCCTGCATGAGACATAGGGTGCAGCTCTTCAACACATTGTCAATCAAAAGTATGAACACATTTGACTTAATTTATATTGCTCATTAATTAAAAAAAAAAAAAAAAAAAAAAAAAAACTAAACTGGTAACACTTTAGTATATGGACCAATTCTCACTATTAAACTAGCTACTTATTAACATGCCTATTATTAACGTATTGGCTGTTCATTAATACTTATAAAGCACATATTCTGCATGACCATATTGTACATCCCTAATCCTACCCAATACCTAAACTTAACAACTACCTTACTAACTATTAATACGCAGCAGATTAGGAGTCTGAAGCAAAAGTCTTAGTCGAGGATTTGTTAGTAGTGAGAATTGTAAAATAAAGTGTGACCCAAAAAATTTATTTAAAGGCTTATGGTTAAACGATTGAAATTAACTTTGTTGACAAAATATAAATTGTGCCTAACTGGTACTAAAATAAAAAAATATATATAAAAAAAAATGAAATGGATGAGGTTTGACTGATTTTTGAATGTCCAGAGTGCACAGAGCTGAAATCTAGCAAAGGATAGCAACTTTGAAGAACCCCCCCACTTCCTTTGCTTAATGCTAATCTGCGGTGATTGGTCCGATTGGTCTCATTTCCATTGCATCATGCCTGTAATGCTTGATAAAGCAGCGTTTGTGAGCCAGTGCTGCTTTGTGTACAGCTTTACCGGAGAAACTGCTACTTTTACCGCTCCAAAAGCGGCACCTATTGGCAAAGAATGAATTTGCATTTTCATTCATACCAACACGAAAAGACCGTGTGTGCGGGCAATATGCTAATGTTTCATGTTGACATCAACATGAAACGGCTTGGGATTCGTTTTAAAAACGACTCGTTTCAATGATTCAGAGTCGACTCTTTCTTTTGAGAGACAATAACTTTATACACGGTGCACTTTCAGATTTAAAACTTTGCAGGATGTTTTCATTGATTTAGAGCTGCGTTACACACTGCATGACAAGTAATTTTCAAAAATCCATAAAAGGGGCACTTTAATACTTGTGTTAAATGTATTATTCTAGTTAGTACGCTACTGTTTAAGGGGCTGGTAAGGTTTTTAAAGTTATTAGTCTCTTATGCTCTCCAAGGCTGCATTCATTTAATCAAAAATATAGCAAATACAATAAAAACAGTAACATTGTGAAAAATTATTACAATTACAATTTGAATCATTGCACTAGTCTATAGTGTCACATGAGCCTTCAGATATCATTCTAATAAGCTGATTTAATTCTCAAGAAACATCTCTTATTATCAATGCTTAAAAGAGTAGTGCTGCTTAATATTTTTGTGGAAACCATAAACATTTTCTCATAAATTCTTTGATGCATAGAAACAGCATTTAATTGCGGAGTTGAGTCTATTTGTCAAGTTAAAATATTAACATTGTAAAAATAAACCTTACTTACTCCAAACGTTTGAATGATAGTGTGTACTGTATGCAGTTTATCTCATGCATGTAGCAATTTAAGTATCAGTCTCATTCATTAAACAATTAATAGTCATAGAAATCAAGACGATGTGTGAACTGCAGATTCACACCAGCATTCCTGCTCTCATCTGACCCTTTAGGTTGCACCTACTTCAGGAATGCAGACCGACAAGCTGTGAGATGTTCATCGCTGCGACAGAGAAACTAAACAATGCCATATCTCTAAACTGTTGCTAATCAAGAGCATTATTGTAATTAACTTCATAAATCATGAAGTTATTCTGAACTGTAAAAAGAAATTCTGTAGGTCTGGTTTAAGCTGCAGCAAAAGATATTTGACAAAAGCTCTGTCAGAAGACACTTTTTTTATGCAGACGGCATTCAGCGTGTTGCCAACAAAATGTTCATCTATTCACTATCATCTGTAGTATGTTCCAGTGTGTTTGTGGGTGTGTCAGCGTGTTTTGTGATTAACTCTTGCCTCAAAGTCACTGGGATGAAACATGTTTTGGATGATGATGACTTTTTCATGCCTTTTTCGAGTTTCCGCAACTTTCTGCGGCCTCCAGTCCAGCTGCCTGTTAATTATAAATTCCAAAAATATCAGTCATAACTACAGCAACACAAGAAATATGGTGATTAGGCCGAGCATTGTTGCACAATGCGTCCGAATCAACTATATAGAGCTGCAGGAGTCAGTCTGAACCAGTGGCGGCTCGTCAGGGGAGGCACAGCTTCCCCATAATTTTGAGGTGAAAATGGGAGGACGACGATTTAATGATAATAAAAATCATAATTAATTTCAGTTCATGTCTCAGAATGTGTATTTTTTGTTTGTAATTTCACAGCTGTAATACCATAACGTGGAAGCGCCGCTTTTCTATTGCAAATGTGCCGAATCTGCTGATGTAATTACAACCGCTAATGATATAGAAGGGTAGGGGGAGGCCGAGGGACAGGTGAGCTCTCGTGCCTCCGTTGGTAAAAAAAAATGAGCCAATCACCATCGAGTGTTCACTTTCAGCGCTGAGGAGTGTTGCGAAAAGAAACCTCGTAAGGGAGGCTAGCCTCACTTCTGATATCAACCAATCATCAAAGAGACGTAAATTACGTAATATTAGTTTGAACGTCTGCCGCTGCGCTGATAATGTACCAAGTACTTATGAGTAGCGATATTGAATATTTGATCGCCAACAGATTTACCAAGCTGTCATTCAAACAGTATATATACAAATTTAGGGAAACAGCCTAAGCTGCAACAGGCAGCTCTCTTTTAACAGACTTTTAAGAAGGGATGGATGTTTGCTTCAAGTGATAGGTCAGGTAAGTGAAATTATATTATCTTGCTGTATGCATGTCGTTTTCTTAACGTTTTCTGACTAAAAGCAACCAAAACGCCATTTTAAAGTGGTTAAGCAAATAATAATAATCGGCAGGGATCCCAGACCAGAATACAATAGTGTGCCTCCTCTATTTTAAAACCCACGAGCTGCCACTGGTCTGAACAGGTTCTTACTTTTGTTGCTGCTGGAGCTTTTTACGGTATTCTTTGTTCTTTTTCTTCTTCTTGCTGGCATCATATTGTCCTTTGAGCTCGAATCGCGCTGCTTCCACATGCAGCTGGTAGCCCCGAATCTCTGTCTCATCCAAAAGCCGCACGGCAAGAGCTACAGACTCTTTCTGCAAGGAATTATAAAATAATGAAAACATTGGTCTACAAATTATATAAACACACATGTAAACAGTGTTAAAGAGATTACAATGTTAATTTAAAATACAGTTGAAATAAAAAATAATGTTGCAACTAACTAAAATAGGTTTACTTTGAAGTACTAAATTACTACAATGAAAAATAAAGCTAAATAGAAATGTGTATGTGTGTATATATATAAACATACAAATAAAAACAACAAAAGCAAGCACATAACAAAATTACTAAAACTAAATTTAAAATGGACATAAAAATCAAATTAAAAATATTAATAAATATTTTAATAGTATATAAATAATAGTAAAATAGCATTGAATGTAAAGTAAGTGTTTTTATTTTACACATATATATATATAGAATATCTATAACTTTTATGTTGTGTTCTGGTCATTTAGACCCAGTGAGGGTTTTTTTTCTTCCTGAAAATGCTAGTTAATGTTATCAAATTGGACTAAACCTGACTTTGCTCACACAGGGTATTACACTGCTAGCTTGTCAGTTTCTTGTTAAGCAGTGAACTTCTTTTCTTTCAATTAGCACACGTTTTACATTTCTTTTCGGAGCTTAATTGAATATAGACCTCTGAGCTTATGTATCTTTTTTTTGTTTTTTTTGAGTAAACACTGGAAAAATATCCACATATAATGCTCTTTTACTCATAAACTAAGATGCATAAGCACAGATCAATGTTGCCTATGATCAATCAATTTCATTCAAGATTTTCAGCACAGCACAAGGGATAAATAAACTTGATCGTAGTATTACAATGACCAACCTTCAGGTAGCAGCAAAGTCCATCTCCTTTTTGGTTTCCGTCCTTGTCCTTGTAGAGCTTGATTTTATACTCTTCTGTGATAGGATCACACATGATAATTCCACATTTGGACATGACCTCCACAAACTCATCAGGAGTTATGTCTGGAGGAAGACCTAGAAGAGAGACACATTCACGGAAAGACATTTTGTGAGCCTAACTTTGGATTGACAGCTCTTTGATTTAAAAAACAGAAATGGCCAGTAGAAGGAGTCATACCAGTATTTACAACATCATACCAACTTCATATCAAAATTATAAACAAATAGTAATCTACTGTAATCTAAAAATGGGGAAATTATTTACCTGTCACATAAACATTGGTGTTTTTGTCCTTTTCAACTTCAAACCATCCTTTAAAACACAACACACAATGTTTATTTGTTAACTAGAATACTTGGTAAAACAAAAACAAAAAAAAACTGGTAATGAATCATTTCTAACCTGGATCTGCTTTCCTCTTCTCTCCTTTCTGAGCTCCCTCCTTAGTTTTTTCCTGGTTTGAGCTCTCCTCCAGCTTCTTGGGTTCTTCTGGTTTCTTGGGCTCCTCTGGTTTGGCAGGGAGAAAGTCGGTGACAGGGACCGCAGCACTTGGATCAGGGGCCCCTTCCTCATTGAAGCCATAGTTTGCTTGATATGCTGCGATGAAATCATCATTTACCTATAAAGAAACAAATAACAAGTGAACCTTAATACAGAACTTATTAATTAGCTCTGACCGGGTTATGAAAAAAGAATTGAGTAAATGTAGTATTTTGTTTGGGAAGGAGAGACCTTTGGAAACCATGCTCTCTTTTCATGGTCCCAGTCATACACAGTGCCGTCTTCTGGGTCGACGTATGTGTTTGGATCTTCTCCAACCTCTCGCCTCTGTCCATACAGCTGCTGCAAACGGAGCTGCTCATGGAACTCTTTATTACCGTCTGAGTCCCCGCTCATCTACAGAAACCAAGATAAGACAAGAGATACTTAATGTAAAAAATCATGAGCTCTGCAGACATAAAAGACACATATATATATATATATATATATATATATATATGAGTTATGAGTTCTCAATGTTTTCAGCCAAAACATCTTGATAGTTTTGATGATGAGAAAGACTGATGTGAACTGACCCATATCAATTCACTAATGATGTGACGAGTAAACACAGAGGTGCTTATTGGCTTATTTAGAGCCCCATCGCTATCTAGATTTAATATGTGAGGTGAACAATAAGACCTTTACTCTGTTTTAACATTTTAAATAAAGAATATATTAAAAAGAACCCACCGTTTCCAGTGCTGAGCCTCCAAAACGTAAAACGCGTTGCACGTCCGAAGAACGTGCAAGTCCGCCGCTATGCGTCTTCCGGAATGCAACTGACGGCAAGTACACATGTGTAGTTCCTCTTTCTAAGGTCCCTTTTGCAGTACTAAGTCTATGTTTTTCATTCAAATTAACTTTTTAGACTTGAAAGATTTATTTAGACCTTAAAGATTTATTAAGGGAACGTGTTGATTATTTCACAAAAATGCCACATCTCCTCAAACAAATTATACATTTGTATACATCATTTAAATATGTAATGTTGACACAGGAATAGGTGCATAGGCTACTAGTATAGTAACTCCCAATCAAGTCAGATTTATATCATTTTTGTTTAAGGTTCAACATACCTTTTCTTGATTATACTATTATTTCATGAAACAATGTTAGGGTATAATGTAATATGATCTGAGGAATCAGTTTTCTACATGTTTATTCACTCATTTTTTAAGAGTGGCATTTTAAAATGGAAAGTTACCAGAAAAATGTGTGCTTCAGTACAGAGCAACAAACAAAAACAGTCAAGTTATGTTGGGTAGATATCTGTGTCAAATCCATTCTTCCATGGCCTTGAAGGAAACTCAAGCCCACTTGCTGTGGCAGGAGATGTATCATATGGAAGAACCATCTATCCTGTTCTGGCTCTTGGTATTACCAAACTGTTTTCATATACAAATCCTATCACAGGAAAAGTTAAAACAAGAAAACATAAAAGATTTGAACCTTATAGCATTAACAATTTATCATATTGGTAATGTCTTACCAAGGTCGGGTCTTGTGATAGTCATTTGATGTTGACTGGACTCTAAGGAAACCGTTGAGCTCTGAGTTGAATTAGACTTGATGGATCTCACAGATGCCATGAAAGGAAACATATTTGGTGGATTGGGTTTGTGTTTGGGAACCACAGTTGCAGTTTGGCTCCATTCTGAAAACAATCAAGAAGTTAGCATTTGGGTTTTCCAAGATTGTTAAGGTTGCAAGAAAGAAATTTGTGCTTTACCAGAGTATTCCTGCAGCTTGAAAGCTCCACAACATAAATGTATTCTCCATTGCTTGCGTACGTTTTCCTTCATGAGACAATGGAACACAAAAATAAAGAAACCTGGAACAAATCACAACATATTAATGGATTGGATGCTAAAACTGAATCTAAATTAATTGTATGTGCTCTTTCTCACCTTGAAGACTGTTCAGTATGGAGAACAGGTAGAGGAGGAACACTTTAACAGGACCCCAAGCGAGAAAAGCCACAGACCAGGTGAGACCCAATAAGAAGGTAAGGCTCGCCACAGCCCGCAGGTCTTTCAAGATTCCATTTCGGGTGCCGGCCGGTTGATTGACTTGCATGTTTCGGATCTGGATCAGAACCACTAAGAAGATGGAGCCATTGCACAGCAGTATGAAGGCTATGTAGCTCACTACTGACATGTAGAAAACCACATCATTTTGCACCCAGCAACTGAAAAAGATAATTCACTTTCATTTGACATGATGGTAACAAAGTTATTTCTTATCTGTAGTGCTGTTCTGTCACGATTTTCATGAAAAATCAATCATCCAACTTCACTAACAACATTTCCGAATCATCCAGTGTCATTTGAGAATCACTCATGGTGTCCATGCCATATGCATCTCTCTTTATAGCCACCACCAAGCCACATATAATAAGTGGAATCCCTGTACAAAGACATAATGGATGTTAAATGGAGATAAATGAATGAATTGAAAACATAAATCTGTCTCTAAATGTCTAAATGATCTTAAATGTCTCACCCCAGCCAAGCAGGCAGAATTTCAAGATGTATGAGGGCACATACACATTGAAAACTTTAACCAAAGCAAAGTACATATTCACAGCCCCTAAGCCCATCCAGGTAAAGGAAGCCAGTAGGAAATAGTGTAAGGTCACCGCCACAGCAATGCACAGGCCATAGATGCCAAAAGAAGAAATCCAGGAGTTCAGCAGGAACACAAGGTTCAGTCCCAGTAACGCAAGAGACAGATTCAACAGAATTTTGGATGGGTAGTCTCTTCTTAACTTCCTATTAAGATGCAAAGCATCAAAGTTAATGGCAAAGCAACATAACATGAAAAATTATTTATACAATTTACATTTTCTTGTAAATTTTGAACAGATGTATTACAAGTACGCTGCATTGCCATATATAAACATCAATTATAAATTAGATCTTACTCTAAAAGGGTGTATGTTAGCACTGTGATCCCAAGAAAGCATGAAGACACACCACAGCCCATGTATGTAATAAGAGTGAGGATTTGCTCATTCTTCTCATCAATGGGAGTTCTGGACACATCCTTAAATTAAAAAATAAAATAAAACCATGGCTTAATACATATTATTGAGGCCAAAATATCCAATGCATATATACTAGCTTCTCTATTCTTTTGTATTCTATCTATTTGTTTTCTTTTTATTTATTATACCATTAACAAAAGCAAAAAAGGCCTCTAACACTAGCTTGCTCTATTCTTTTTCCATTCTATCTGTTTTCTTTTTATTTATTATATAACAAAAAAAAATTCCACCTTTGGATAAAAGCATCTGCTAAATGACTAAATGTAAATGTAAATGTATAAGTAACTGTAATTGAGTATCAAACACAGAATCGTGTCATACCAGCAGCACTCCAAAGTGGGTCATGTGGTCACACAGACAGGTTGTGTAATCACTGCTGCTATTATACGTCCAGCACCCCTTTGGATTCCATCCGCCATATCCATCTAAAACAGTACATGCACAAACCAAACCACACATGAGATGTAGAATGTGAGAAGAAGAAGAAAAATGTGTTCATGTAGTCCAAGTGACTTGCCATTCTTATTGAAATCCCAGTAGACACACTGGACATCCTGGTCTTTCTGTTAAAGGTAAAGACAATTTAAAAATTGCCAGTGTTCTGCCAGTGTTTTTTAATTTTTCCTGGACATTACTAAGAACTACAGTGCTCACTTTCTTAGTTGTTAGATGGTGCAGAGTGACAGCAATATATTCTTTTAGGTTTTCAATGCGTCCTGTGGCATTAGTTACACTAGCAGACACCACGTAAGTGTTCAGTCTTTTCCCATCTGGGTCATTCTGAGACAAACTCACAAATATATTGTGTCAAAATAATCTAACAGTGAGATAGACAAACTGTAACATGAACATCTGCAACTAACAAAGATGAAGTCACCCTTGTTTGAAAGAGAGTCGGAACTCCATAAAACTGAAACTGAACACGGGGGCTGGTGTTGTTCACAATGGGGAATCGCTCTTGTATTTCAGAGGGCAGAGAAACGAAGGCCACTGTACCATCAAAAGGCTCCTGGTTGATATAAATCTATAGAAGAAAAGCATTTGATCATTGTGTGATGATTTATATGATTCATTACATTATACTTTCTTAGGGCGAAAAAATATAAAACAGAAATCCAAACTTGCTGGCCAAATTTTGTCTGAAACATTCAGTGATCAATACTTGATGATGCTTAATTTATTACATAAATTATAAAAAAAATATTATAAATTAAATTATAAATTATCATAAAAATGATTACATAAATAATAAATTGTATATTATTATATTATATTATGTTATATTATAAAGTCTATCCCCAAACCTTTGAAAAGGAGTATATAAAATTAAAGTTCCACTAGTTTCATGAAGGTGCTGTGCACTCACCTCAGGGTTTAAGCCTTTGTTAGTGGAAGAGACTCCAAAGGTAAGGTTGTGAAAATTTCCTTGGTCAATATTGACCACTGATATTGCTAAGGCAGGAGCTGTTAAGCTGACTGACTCCCCATTGAACCCTAACATCTGGTCTCCGACAGACTCTGTGATGTTCAAAATACTATACAAACACAGGGAGGGATGTTTTGTTTACATGGAAAGCCTGTAAATTTTTTTTTTACAGGAATCTGCCTGTAAAACCCGCACATCAACAGCAGACCTAATTTAATATATATTTACACACAATATATTTCACTGTTAACCACATAAATTAAAAATCATTTCCTATATTTGTTTGATTTTTATTACTTTTATTGTTTAATAAAAATCAAGCAAATATGTTAAATTGACACTCAGAGTCACACACACACACACACCTGTTGGTGAAAGGCAGAAGGTTGCTGTCAGACTCCAGGATGTCAGATGTGATGTTGATGATGACCTCTCCCAGCAGAGGCGTGATCACGCTAACGTTAATCACATCGGCTAGTTTATCCAGTACCGTTGAGAGCTCATACTCATCCAGATTTTTGTTCTCATGTATCAAGTCCTCAATCATGATCAGAATATCTTCTGCATTGTCTAATAGGAAAAATGCATAGGGATTTTACGATGCGCCCATATAAATATTTGTATCATACAGAGGCTAATGTGTTAAAACAGATTCCTATCCACTTGTGTAAATTCAGTTAATTTCTGTTTACTTTAAAGGAAACAAATAACATCTGAAATGCTGAAAATTTCCTCACTCTCAGGCCATCCAAGATGTGTAGAGATTTGGAGAAATTTAGCATTACATAACCAGTGGGTCTTCTTTGTGTGTCACAAGATGTTAATTGATGGATTGTGTGGTAATTTGTGGATTACTGTGATGTTTTTGTCAGCTGTTTGGACTGTTTGGGCACCCATTCACTGCAGATGATCCATTGGTGAGCAAGTGATGAATGCTACATTTTTCCAAATCTGTTCCGATGAAGAAACAAACTCATCTACATATTGGATGGCCCGAGGGTGAGTACATTTTCAGCAATTTCCATTTCTGGGTGAGCTATTCCTTTAACAGGAAGCTTGTGTATCTAATGTTCACCATTAGTGACTGTAATGTCCTCCAGGTCTGACACACTGTTGGCCACAACCTGGCATTGCCCCAGGTCTGGAGATTTCCAAAGAGCTCCAACGTTTGCATCCAGAAGACTGTTTGGCGAGAAGGGTGAGAAGGTCACAATCAATAAACTTATCAAACCATGAATTATTTGGATCACTCCCCCCCCCCCCCCCCCCAACCTGGCATTGCCCCAGGTCTGGAGATTTCCAAAGAGCATTGTTAGAATTTGCACCTAGAAAACTGTTGGGAGAGAAGGGTGAGACTGTCACAGTCAATAAACCTATCAAACCATGAATTATTATTACTATACTATTGCAAATTGTTCAGAGCTGCTTGACTCCAAGATACACAACATTATATAATGCTGTTCAAGTTCAGGTTTAAAACCTGCTCATCCATTTTATGGCTGTAAATAAACCTTGAATGACTGGAACATTATGGAAACACAAGAGATTGAAATCGATCATACAAACAGTTTTGACATTAATAATACTACTATATGGTACATACATGTGATTGATTGGTTTACAGCAGCCCCTTCAAATATTATATCAGACAGCTTCCTCTTTTTAGAGTTAGTGAACAATAACCCAGTGGAGTGTCAAAAGATGTATAGGCAGATTTACAGGCTGTCCATCAATGTCTCATTATGTATAACAGAAGTGGAAATGTTAAATGATTTCATGCAATCATTATATTTTGATTAAAGATGAAGTGGGTAATTTCCATGCCACTAGTGGCACCAAACATAATTGCAATTGGCTGTTTGAGACGTTGGTTCAAACTGTTCCTGGAAAATTTTAAAGATGTTTGAGAAAATGGAATGTTCTCTCTAAAGTTTTCCATAAACAATGTTTGTAAAAGCAAGGGAAATCATTATTAAAGCTTTTGAACATATTGTTTCATGACTTAACAGGAGCATTGGCAATGTTCTTAGAATATTGATTAGTTAGTTGCGAATGGCATGAATTATTTTTGCATTTATGTCTGACGCTGTTAGTCATACAGAAATTACATACTTTACCATTTAGTCAAGGTTTTTTTTGGGGTTGGTTTGAGACTGTATCATGCTGCATATTTCAAAAATATTTAAAATATATAATAGATTTCTTTAAAAAAAACTATGAAGCAATTTCTAACTTCAATTCTATTTAGGTTGAAATTAATATTTTTAGGAGGCTCTTACCATTGCCTATAGGCTATCTTTTCAGGGTTTCCCACACAGGAAAGTGAGATGTTGTGCTGAACCCTAATTTGGGGCCAATTGAAAAGCCCTTGCCTGGTGTGATGGTTGTGCTCAGGACAGGGCCCTGTTTTTAAATAAGAAGAGAGATACATTCAGACAGCTTTGTGTATGGTTATAGAATTCAATTTATTATATATATTTTGTTTTAATAATTCTCCAGTTTCTGTCCATATTATAATGAAACAGGTATGTAGTACTGAAAATGTATCATAGTCTGATTCTCTCATCATCTGATTTTATTTTTCTTCAGATGTATCACATACCGATATAAGATATTAAAATGTCCTCAGGTTGGGCATATAAGAGTACTGCTCCATTGGTGTATTGTTTCTCCAGAAGCCCATGAATCCATTTTTCTGTCTCTCTGATGTCTGAAGAAGTTGTTACCTGGGCATGAAAGCCACAGCTATGGCTGGGAACAAGCCATATCAGATAACCCCATTAAAACACATTGTATGTTCACAACAATTATTGTTCACCATTGTTAACTTTTCTTCAACTGCTGTCTTGTAATGATCATCTCACCTGGTTACTGAAAGCAGAGACCGCTGCAAGACAAATAAACAAGAACAAAACAATATTTTTGTGTATCTAATATAGAGAAACATTTTCAATTTCTAATTTAGTTCACATTTCTAAAACAAACGTGAAAACGACATTTCTTTTTTTTTTTGAAAATTGCTGTTAACATTTGGAAGTTTTTACCTTTCTATCCACTTTGAATGTTTTTGTTACCACACTGCAAATGCAAATCAGACATGTTAAAAAAATTCTATAGTGTGTCTTGGGATTTGGTCTGTTCTCTGCAATAACAACAAGACTGACTAACCTTCGTTTTCGTGCATGTGTTGAGGAAGTCAAGAGTTTGAAGTGCAAAACATGTATCCCTTTACTTGAAAGAGTTTCATGAAGCTGCAGTGATGATAAAACAACTGTGATGTGATGCTGAGATGTGATACTTATTTCCAGTTTGACATGCAACATATTTGGATGAATTTAGGTTCTCTTGGTTTAATATCTTACCCAGGTTGTAATTATGTTCTCAGGGTCACCAGAGCCATTGATAGTCACATTGACATTGACACTGAAATAACTTTCTATATTTAATACAATTAGACATTGTTAAATATTCCATACTTTGTAAAATCACTAACTGCACATGAGATTGAAGAACATGGTTTTATAACAGAAAACAAAAAGGTTATTCTTGACCTGATATGTTTCCTTCAGTTGAAATAGTAGAAGAGCATGCGGCTGTATTTAATGTAAGACTTCTTGTGGAGGATAAAAAAGTCGTGGAACTTCCTGCCAGGGTTGTTTCCATGAATGGTGTGGATGTAGTGACTGTTGAAAAAATGAAGAGATAAACATTCAAAGAATCCTGAGTTAATCTAAAATTGCACATAGGCCTATGCATGTTACAGTCCATAAGAGAGAAACAAATACATATAGTTGCTGTACAGACTTTTTTTTGTTTCCGTTGAGGATGAAACAACTTCTGTTGTTATTGCCACTTGATTGGGTGTTGTGCCTGTTGTTTTTGCAGTAGTAATAATTTCAGTAGTTGTAGACGTCAGCTGAGGAATTGTGGTTGTTCGTGTTTCAGTTGTACGAGGCAGAGACTCAGTCGCGGTTAAGGGTGGGTTTGTGTCTGGGTCCGGCAAGAGATCATCTAAAGATTAAAAACCAAGAGGATATATGAAGATAAAGTTAGCATCTGTTTTTATTTCATAGTGGTCAATTTTGTAACGCTTGGCGAGTATCTCAGTGAATTCATCCTGCATTTGTCCTACATCAGCATTAGGATTCACATTCAGGTGAGCCAAGCAATCAAACCTACAAAGAGATATAAGGATGACATTATCAAACATTTCTCAAACGTTTAATTGTAATTTTTTCATTTATCAGTAATGATGCATGTTTTTTTCTCCCTGAAAGGTAAATAAATATGCCAAAACTAATGAATGAAAAGCAAGCTCTTGCAGATTGTGACAGTTCTTTTAGAATGGAGATAAGAAGCAATTGAGAAGAGATTATCACTGGCTGAGTTCAGGACTGGTGTCAAACAGTTGCATGGTTCCCCCCTGCAAAGAGATATTTATCTTGTTAGTCTGATGAGCGTGTTTGATGATTTTTAATTTTACATACAAATAGTCTAAAAGGTATAGCTCACCCAAAAATGAAAATTTGTTGAATGTCATCAGAACAGATTTGGAAAAATTTAGCATTACATCACATGCTCACCGGATCGTCTGCAGTGAATGGGTGCCATCAGAATAATTCAGTTAATAAAATAATACAAAATAAAATAAAAACATTACATTAATCCACTAGTAACCTACACAACTCCAGTCCATCAGTTAATGTCTTGTGAAGTTGAATGCTATGTGTTTGTAGGAATCATGATTTAGACATTTTAACTGTAAATTATTTCTTTAGCCAAAATCCATAATAACGTTTCCTCCAGTGAAAAAATCCATTCCCTGTTGATATTTTATTTTAGCTGGAAGCAATAGCTTGAAAAATGTCTTAATGATAGATTTGTTTCTTGTAAACATGCAGCTTTTGACTTCATAAGACATGCTGTGATGTAATCCTAAATTTCACAAAATCTGTTCTGATGAAGAAACAAACTCATCGTGGATGACCTGAAGGCGAGTACATTTTGTGCATATTTTTATTTTTGGGTGAACTGTTTCTTTATTGCCACTGACGCACCTTTGCACTTCCACTGGAGCGTGTAAGAGCGCTGTTGAAAGACAACATGAGTAAATTTGGATTCTGGCCTTTGTACTAGGCTATATTTAGAAAGATATTACAAGGTCTTACCTTCCTATAGGAAACACTTTCACTTTATGCAAATATACATGTGTCGGCCATTCTTCTAATGCTTGTGTCAACTTGGAGAGAGGAAAGATATAGGCTACAAATATTATTGACATTTTGTCTTGGTACTAACAGCAGTAAAAATTCAAAGTGTGTTTTCTATAGCGCACCCACTGATGAGCAACTTCTGGGGCATCGTAAATGTTTGTTTTGTTTCCGTCTTCACGAATGATGATAAGCACTAATTTTACTTCATAAAAAGGCCAGTCTGGAACAAGAGGACATTGTGTCAGATATAAAAGGGTCCAATATAGAGGATAGATAAGTAAATATCGGCCCTCATTATTAGCTTGATAGTATTTAATTAGCGATAATGATCGGTTGACTGTATTTCCTTTACAGTTAAAGGGGTCATATGATGCGATTTAAAATTTTTCCTTTCTCTTTGGCGTGTTACAAGCTCTTTGTGCATAAAGAAGATCTGTAAAGTTGCAAAGACTAAAGTCTCAAATCCAAAGAGATATTCTTTATAAAAGTTAAGAGTCAACCACGCCCTCCTAAAACGGCTCATTCTAACATGCCCCACATACCTACGTCACGATGTGGGACGATTTGCATAACACCGCCCAAATGTTCACGCAAAGAAAGAAGGCGTAACTTTGATTCTCACTGTAGTATTGTTGCCGCCGCCGCCATGTTGTGGAGATGCTGTGTGTTTCGTTGTGAAAGCGAAACTACTTTGTTTGGCTTTCCAAAAGAGGACACAACTAGAAATCAGTGGTTAAGTTGTATTTACAACACTGTTCCAGAACAGTTCGACCCAAATATTCAGATGTGTGCAGCACATTTTGAGGAGGATGAGGACTATTTCCTGTGAGAGTAGCCTACAATGCCGGTGTTTGTTTCTATAAAGTGGGGCAATTCCAACTTTGCAAGGACAGTCTGGCGCTTCTGACTCACAGCCTGTAAGTAAGTTTTTTATATTTAAAGAATAGAGTAGCACTTTTTTTATGTTTTATGTTTACGCAGCACGATACGCAACGCAGCGCAACGCGTAAAAAGACAGTATAAGTTATTATAATCAGTAATTATGTCCCCACTGGATGCAACAAATGCCTCGTTTGTAATGGGTTTTATTGTTTTTGTCTTGTCGCGCAGGGACACAGGGCATCACAGTATGGTAAGATCGTAACATTTCCGTCACACGCTTGAGGTATTCAGCCAATCACAACGCACTGGATAGCTGGCCAATCAGAGCACACCTCGCTTTTCAGAACGATGAGCTTTGTAAAAATCGACGCATTTCAGAAAGGCGGGGCATAGAGGAGCAACAATGACATTCATTATGTGGAAAATAATGTGTTTTTTAACCTTAAACTGCATAAACACATTGCATTACACCAAATACACAACATAATGTTCAACGTCATATGACCCCTAATAATTGGACTTCATATGTACCTTTTGGCCCTCTAGCGATTAAAAATGAAATTGCATTAGTTTTAGGGAAGAACATTGTTTGGTTGTACTTCGGCTCTCTAAACAGATGATGATTTGTGGCACCGGTGCCCACAGATATACAGATATAGACAAATAAATTAGCCTGCGGGTTCTTTGTTTTTACAAGCGCTGATTCCCCGGAGGTTACCGCTTTAAAGGATTCATGGTCGATTTGGTTTTCTTAATCATTATGGCAACAATCTTACAGTATCACAATAGCCTACGCCCACATCATACGAGCACTGCAGTGGCCGGACCTGCTTTTCTCTCAGTATGACGACGAACAACAAGACGAACACTGCTACAATATTACAACAATATTAATACTGAAGTTAACTAATATAATTTGCAATACAGTAGATAACTAAGAAGCAATTTGTGTTTGTATGAATGTGAGTCTGTGGTGGCGTGATACGAGAAACATGAATGCCATTTGAAGAGTGGTCATTGTTATGGACCAATCAAAATAAAGCATTTCAGAGGGCCGTGTTTTTTACATTTATGGTAAATGTAAGTTTATTAATAACTATAAACCAACATTTAATTCTAAACTAACTACAGTAGTAACTAGCCTACTGAGTGACATCTCTAGCTATACGTATATGTATTCCTTGTCCATTTACTTTTTATGTTTATTTACAGTTCATTATCAAAAATAACAAAAAGTCACACAAATCTGGTTTTTAAATTCTATCTATGTTGATATGTTTGTGAAAATTGAAAACCTTATAATAAATAGAAAATAATACAAAAACATTTTTAAAACGATTTTTTGTATTCTATTTGTTAAAAAATGGCCATATACATTGGCATTGTTAACAATTTTTTGTGTGTATATTTCTGTCACTTACCGCACTTTTGCGTAATGTCTTGTATAGGCTTACAGTCCTGGGCTTTGTTCCAGATTCGTTTCTCCCAATGCAGAATATCCCCATCAGTGCAGGCCATCCTGGATATGTCTTGAGCGTTGCGTACTCGTTCCCACACCCTGAATAGACTTAAGCTGCCCTTCAGTTCAGTGCCCGTCTCGATGCTTATCTTGTTCTTCACAAAATTGTGGGCCACAGCTAAAGTCAGACTGCCACCGGCAGCCACGCTACAGCAGTAAGGCTCCAGAGCCGTTCCTTTAGACTGTGGTTTTAATTCTACTTTGGTTCCATTGACATAGACTTTTGGTTCAGTCATGGAGTTGGACCAGGTCATGCAAATTGAATGCCAGTTGTCCAAGGACACCACTGAAGATTTGGTCCAGACTCTCCCAAACATTATGATATGGAGTTCTGTTCCAAATCCCTTCAGCCCAAGCTCTATGCGTGTCTTATTAGGGTGCAGGTATGTGAACGCGGTCCAGTATGAATTGCTGAGCTTCCTCTTTATGTTCACACACACACTGAGCTCATTCAAGGAAGGAATTTTGTGTTCATTTTTCAGCAACCAGAAACTACAGTCCTTCTGCATGAAATCTATCTTCTTCCCCCACAAACTGGCAGCATGTACTGACCCTCAGGTGTAGAAAAATTAATTTGTAAAACACATTTTAGCACATAAACACTTCTGTCAAATTTTCATATATCAAACAAACAAAGGTTAAATATGTATTAAGTAACTCAGTTGTCCCAGTTTAGAAATGTATGTTATAATTTGTAAACGTTAATATATTTTGCACAACAATAATACCTTCATCCTTCGATGCTATTATACATCGAATGAGGAAGATGAATAAGGCCGGAACCAGTTTATTGCGTTTTTCCATTCTCCACCTGACAAAAGACAAGAAATAATAATATGCAAACATTGCATTGTGCTTTGAAATATAACACATATAACGTAGTACAAAGATTTTTAAAAAAAATGAAGCATAAAATTGGTTTTGCTTTTATATTATATATTTTAAGACAGTATCAAGCTCCACTGCAAACATAGGGTTAAAACAATTTCCCACTTTATTGCAAATTGTACTTCTTTCAGAAAAAAAGGAACAAAACTGTCACCCTTTCAAAAGGTATAAATATGTAACTTTTGGTGTTAATATGCACTTTTAAGTGTACTAATGTTACGTTACTAATACGTACAGGAAAATGAGGTACAAAGAAATACCTATAGCTTTTGTGTCCCAGTGCTTTCTAGCTTTTTTTCTTAGTGTTGAATTATATTCTGACTCATGGATAATTTTAATAAATGAATCTATCAAAAATAAAAGTGAGGTAAATTATTCAATCATTTTTCATTATGAAGTCACAAAAAATATCAGATGTAACAGAATCCAAATCCAAATTAAAACAACAGAATTAGGCTACTCACCGCATTCAGCATCTGCCACTGTCAAATTTCCACATAGGTAATTTCTTCATTTAAGAGTGTTTTTGAACATGTATGTTGGTGTGAAGAAATGACTATGAGAGAGATCTTGTGTTCATGTTAAAAAGTCCCCCGCGAACTTTTGGGTTATTCATTAAGCTCATCAATCATTATCTTATTCAGATTTGCCATGATGACATACACTGACAGCCAATGACTGTGTACATACGCATACCATCTTCATAAAGCAGCTATACGATCAGTCAGTATCTGTTATGCTTAGCAAACAACAGGTGCAACCAGGGCCGCATTAACCATTGGGCCCGAGCAAGGAGGGGGCCCGTGATTGGCTGTGGAGTAGATCGCCAAAGCCCCACCACGCCCCTCACTTTTTAGCGCTATTATTTAGTGGAGTTTTCCGTAAATTCCATGCATTACCATTAGAGATTAAAACGTCACATTTGAATTGGGTTTACCAAACAAATGCATTTATTATATATTTATTTATTATTATTCACCTCTCTTCACTTCACTCTGGTGTAATCTAGAAAACGGTCATGCAAAGAACAATCTTCGATAAGTAAAAATGTCAACTATTCTAAAAAAAAAATAGTGAGAGAAAAAAATGAGGAGAGAGGGGAAACATGAGTTAGTCACTAAAATTCAAAACTAGTTTGTTTTACTAAAGCTGATGATGGAGTGGGAGTTGTGGAACCGCAAATGGACCGGACACATGAGCAGATAAAAACACAGCGTTAAACTAATTAAACTGTTCAGGGACATTAAGCAGTGGGACAGAATTCATTTAGGCAAATGCGCTTGTCTCCTCGTCAACACAGTCATATGTGTCTTAAATGAACGTTAATAGTTAAAGACAAAGCATGTGCACTAGTTGGCTATTATGAGATCCTGGCATTATATGATGAGATTTTAAAGGGATATAGTTCACCCAAAAATGTAAATATTATAGTATCAGTTTACTCACAATACAAATAATATTATTTACTCAAGTTGTTCTGAACCTGTATGATTTTTTTGTTCTCCTCAACATAAAAGAAGATATTTTGAAGAATATTCGTAACCACCAGGAAGTTTCTGGTCCCTGTTGACTCCAATAGTGTTTTGTCTCTCCATCCGGAAGTCATGGGGCACAGAAACTGTTTGGTTACCAGTATTGTTCTAAATATAGTATACGTTTGCATTCAACAGCAGAAGGAAACTCATTCAGGTTTAGAACAACAACAACATAACTTAAATTTCTGGGTGAACTATTCCTCCAAAGCAGCTTAATATAGCTGCTGTTGCCATTTGTGTCAATAATGAAAATGAAACATTAGAAAGAGAATCACTCACTGTCCTTGACCGAATCGCTTTTGTAAAATAATGTATATTGAATTTATGCAGTGAAGACTATTCGGTGTATTTGTTGTCTATTTATTTGATACAATATAATATTTCTTATTCAGTGCTTTAAGTGTTTGTAGGTCTTTGTTCTATTGTAATTCATGACTGTTTACTTGTCTTCAGCAAGTTTGTTTTTACGTAGGCTAGTATTTTATTTATTTTGTGATATTGGAATTGGTAACAAGAATTATGATAAAATTTTGATTGGATAAAAATCCTATTTTAAGCTATATATATATCATTATTGTGATGGGGGGCCCTGCAGTAAGTCATAGCCCCAGGGCCCAGTGAGGTCTTAATGCGGCCCTGGGTGCAACTTGAAGTATTTTTGTTCACTTTACTCTGAAATCACCAACTTCATGAAGTGAAATATAATGTAGGCTAAAAACTTTACCGTTTTGAAAGTGATTCCAATGATGTCCTCCTGTGTCATTATCGGTATAGTTGAATTATGAACACCTCTATTCTCATAGACTTAGAGCGATTATTAAAACGTTTTAGTTATCACGTACTCCCTATCTACAGTCATATCATATATAACTGTGATGTTCTACAAACCAACAAGCTTTAAAACACGTTTTTTTCTTACTGTGAAATCCGTTTTTTCTCTCAGGTACAAGTGTAAGCTTCATGGTGAATACTTCTACATCATTCTTGTCAACGTAGTCCACACAACGACAATGTATCTTGACTTTATCTAGTGGTTATTTTAGGAAAAACAGTACGGGGCTGGGCGGTTTATCCCCACTTTATCCTAATATAATAATAATAATAAAAATCAATACAATAACCATTTAATTCTACAGTATGTTTTTCAAAAATGATCAAAACATCTTTTGTGAGACTAAATTCTCCAAACTACAGGTCCTGATTTGGAACGGGCCATTTAATGGATCTGTGCTATATTGTGCCACTAGATGTCGCTGTATGAAAAAACACACGGTATTTAACAAATACAAACTACAGACTCCCAACTTTATTCTTTCTAGATGTCGCTGTTTTATGAAGAAAAATAATAAATAAAAATACACAACACACAGCATTTAAAGAATGCAAAGGACAGCCTCCCAACTTTATTTTTTCTCAGATCATACAAAGGCAACTAAAATAACATAATTGTCATGTTAATTGCATTAAGGAGAATGTGTTAGTAAGGAGAAAGACATACACATTTAAATTTTTTCCAGTATGAGTTTTTATACAAAAATGATAAAATTCCAAGGAAGCAATCTAAAAGATACAGAAACACATAGTACTGAAGAGTTTAGTGTCCATGATAACAAGCTGTTAAAGTTTTAAAAATGATCAACCCAAAGCTTCATTTTGAAACACAAATTTACCAGTAATACATCTCAAACGACAGGCTTCACCTTCTTAACACACACCTCCATCTTTCATCCTGTCTTACTATGTTTCCTGAGACAAATAGGCGTTGGAAAGAGAGAGGATACATTTTCCCATCAAAGCCTCTAGGTATACGTAATGTTCCTCACAGGAAATATCAAACTCCCTTCATGAAGAAGCCAGAACCAACATAACAGAAGCCTTTGTAAATACTTCAACATATTTATGTGGGACTTTTGTATAAATTCAAATGAATGCTGATATTTTTCTTGAGTAATCTCACTCTTCTGTGTCTCCACGGTCATCAGGCGTTTACAGTTTCTTGGAGCAGTCAGAGCAGTATATGTCTCCATTGTGAGCGACGAATCGCTTTTCGGCCAGGTTAAGGGAGCACTTCTTACAGTTAAAGCAGTAATCATGCCAAGAGCCACCCTCATAGTTCACTACGTTCGTAGCCTTGCCAAATCCTGTGGGATGAGACAAGGCAGATTCATTTGTCACTTTAGTTCAAGTCAAGTACAGAACTTTTAAAAAGAGTAATGGACATCAGTGCATATGTGTGTGGATTCAAACCTGTAATGGGATTCTGGCAGCTGCTGCATTTTTTGGCCACAGTGCTTTTGTAGCAGTCCACACAGTAGACCTTTTCCTCATGGGAGGTGAAGCGGGTGCCAGCCAGGGGCTTTCGGCAGGAGGAGCACACAAAGCACTCAGAATGCCACGGCTGGTCCTGGTAATTCACACCTCCTGTGGCAATGGGCTGGAGGAAGAGGGCCAAAACATGTGGAAACAATAGACTGAGGCAACTTGCGATGGTCATTATTATCATAAAATGTCTTTATTTTAGAAAAGAACATGTTTTGTATTCACAAAATATATAGTAACTTACAACTTTAAAAGTAATAATGAACAAAAATACATACATTTTTGCTACATCTCTCACCTTCTTACAGCAAGCGCATTGTTTGGCAAATTTCTTCTCGTGGCAAAGGCTGCAGTAGATGTTGTTGTTCTTTGCTATGAAACTTTTGGAGCCGATTGGCTTTTGACACTGATAGCAGGTGAAACACTCATCATGCCATGAGTTGCCTTTGTATTCCACATTCTCAGTGCCTGGAAAGGAAAACAGGAAAGAAAAATGGAAAAGGGTCTGTTATACAGGAAAAAATGTCACATACAAATTAAGCACTCCAAGGCCCTCCATTGTCAAAATAACAATATTTGAAGGCCCCTGAAGATATTTCTGGGACTTCTGCGTAATGACAAATTTGTTTACAGAAACTAGGAGTGGCAATAGCCTATATTAAAAATATTCTATAAAACAATTATAAATCATTAAAATAATGAAAAGTTTCAGTAGCTGAATTTTCTTCAGTTTACACTTTTACATGAATGGATTATTTTTATATAAAAATCTATATTATTTATTGTAATACACACACACACACATATATATATATATATATATATATATATATATATAATATATTATATAAAATAAAAAATATATATTTA
>NW_015505535.1:208659-258040 GCF_001515645.1 Sinocyclocheilus grahami | reverse complement strand
ATTACACTTTTAAAATTCTCTCCTATAGTTTGGTATTTCTATATTTCCAATATTTTTGCTATTTAAGATATATAAATCTATTTTATATCTACATATACATTTATACTAGTATACATATACAGCAGAAGGTGTAGAGTCTATCTGTCCCCTACCTGCCAGTATGGGCTTGTAGCAGCCATGGCAGCGAGGGGCATCCTCACGTGAGCTACATGTCCCACACAGGATCCTGTCATCCTTGGAGGTGAAAGACTCCTTGGCCAGATTCTTATAGCACTTGGCACATCGGAAACAATCCGAGTGCCAGTAGCGGCCCTTATGGTGAAGCTCCTATATAGACAAGAACCAAGACTGAGAGATGTGATATAATACAATTTAACTAACAATATTTGCGAAAGTAATATATTTAAATTTAAATATGCTCCACAATTTAAAAAGTTTGGGATCAACAGCAAGGATGCATTAAATTCATCAAAAGTGACAGTAATTCGTCTTTCAAATAATACGTTTTCTTTCTATTGATCAAAGAATACTAAAAAAAGTCAGTTTACAAAAAATATTAAGCAGCAGCAGCACAACTGTTGCAACATTGATCATAATAAGAAATGTTTCTTGAGCAGCAAATCAGCATATTATAATAATTTCTAAAGAATCCCGTGACACTAAAGACTGGAGTAATGGCTGCTGAAAATTCAGCTTTGCCATCAAATTAATGAATTACATTTCAAAATATATTCAAATAGGAAACAGTTATTTTACATTTTAATAATATTACATTTCAGTATTTTGAACAGTAGTGTAGGCTATATATTTATTTTTAACCAATTAAAAACATTATGAAAAGCTTGGAGAAATACACTTAATTTATACTTCTACTGCCATTTTGACTTCAATGCCTAATGTTTAGATAGAGTATATGACTGATGGTGTAAAAGTTAGTATAATAGATTACTGAAGATACAAACTAACATTAAACTAGCATTATCACTACACTATTATCATTATGATGTGTGCTCTTATCTGACGTGGAAAGATGTGGGCCAGAGCTACAACAAAGCAGAGAGATATTTCAACAGACCTTTTTCTGCGCGTGTTTAAGTTGTATTTCAACTGCAAAACCACCCACGGAGGAAAGAAAAAAACAGCTCCTGCTATCACGTGTTACCTTGGAGTCGGAGCTGACTGTGCGTCGACACTCCACGCAGGTGTTGGCGCAGAACTTGTCAAAGCATTGCACGCAGACTTGTTTCTCGTCTTTCCTCACAAACTTCTTTCCGCTGAGGTCCTCGCGACAGTAAAAACAGTTGGAACGGGCTGCCATAGTCACCCAATAAACCCCTTGAAAAGCTGTGAGAAATAATAACAGCGATTACCTCATCGTGCTCATAAAAATACATCATGATGTATAAATGCAGAATTTATACCCCCCGAAATGTTGTTGTAACACGTCTCACACCCCCTCGTGTAACTCAGTGTTCAGAGTCTCCTCAGGAAACAGTGAGTGAGGACATTTATTGATAAGAGAGTGTTTGTTCCGTTTTCCCTTAGGCGGAGGTACAAAATTGCTCTAAGTTGTTATGTAACCATAGGCAACAGCAAACAGCACATGTTTTTTAATTGTCCCCCGGTCTAATCTTCATCTGATAACGGGTTCAGTTCAGCTGTAAAGCATGTTAGCAGACTGGCAGACGGGATGAAAGACTTTCTTTCAGTATGATAAATCTAATCGGTAATAATAAAACCGCACATTCATTACATGCATTCATACCTAAATCAAGTGATATCGTGAAACACTGGAGAAAATATTATAAAAATTGAATTTGTTAAGAATTATTCGATTATAAACATACTTACCGGATCACATCGCTACGAGTGTCTGGTTTGAATTAGGTCTACATAGGCCTATTGTTTCACTCGCCAAAACAAATTGTCATTGGGAATTTTCCCATGTAGTCATTAAAAATGAGGGCAGGTTACCAAACACTTCCTGGGAATGAAATATTAACTTTTGTGCAAATGCTTCAAGCGAATATGTGCTTGTTTTCTAGCATACAGGCACACATTTGATCGAGTTGATTTTTTTCCTGTATATGTGCAGAAGTATGTCTGGTATGCATGTGGTGAGATGAGGAATGTTAACAGTTCTTTGGCAATGTTTGAAGAGGGAACCTCTCAATCACTTCTTCAAACACTTTGCATCGAGCTTACATATCTGGTTAATTATTTAGCATGCATCTGAACACTTTCCAGGTGGGTTGTCTGTCAGCAAGCCTTACTAATGGCTGTGGTATGACATATTTTACTGGTCTACACAAAGTCCCAAAGGCTGAGGAACTTTCCTGTCTCCTTTGCAAATGTGAACCCTAAACTAATCCTTTATTGGAAGGAAGCTGGTAGATCCCAAAGTTTCAAATGAAACAGCAAGTTGGCCTGTACAGTCCATAAATAAGTTCGGCTCAAGTTCTCAAACATCACTGCCAAAACCAGAATCACAGACCTATTTTTCGGTGTAGTGAATGGTTTGCATCCGCTGTATCAACCCAGTGGTCCTATTAACACATCTAAAACCAAACCTCCCAACCATGCCTGTTTTAGACAAGCACAAGCATTTTTTTAAAATTGACACAGGAGAGTATTTGAACAGTGATGAGGTTTAAATATGCTAGATACTGTTACAGGACTTGGCATAAGCACTCTTGTTTTCCCGAAAGTTCGAAGACTTCTGAAATGTGCTGTTCATGATAGTTTTTTTTTTCTTTTCAGTTCTGTGTTTCCTGGTCGGTTAACTTTAATGACAGACCAAATAGACATTTAGGGATCACATTTTAGCGTGGTTCTAACAGTCATGCTCACCAAAGCTCAAAGATCATGGGCTCATACTCTTTCAAATGAGATTTATGGTGTTTTTATGGGACAGTCAAGAGAGGACAGGGCTTGGATTCATAAAACATTTTAAGGATGACATTTTTCTTAACCACTATTTTCTTCTTATTTTCTAGCTTAAGAAAACGTAAAACATTTTGTTTTTCTGAAAAGACTTATGAAGAGAATATTCTTATCTTTATCTTTTTTTCAGATTTCTCTTCCTAAAAATAATGAAAGGGAGTATTTATATTAAGATTTTTTCTTATTATAGAATAAAAGTGGGGCAATTATTATTATTATACATATTTTTTCATTATTATAATTATTTTTCCTTAATAACTAATACTTTTTTCTTAAGAAAATGTTCATAAATCGTACCAGATTCGATCTCATGTCACCCACATACGCACATGTGCTAACCACTAGACTACAGCTCCGTTCATATGGTTATAATTAGCAAACAGTTTCATTAAAACAAATAAAGAGCAAATAAACGGGTCACAGATAAGCGTGAATGGGGGCATTTTTATAGACGCTGATGTAATGGCGAACTGACAGACCCCTGTTTTAGTCAAATATTTAATGTGATCTCCAGGGAGATGGCAGACTGTTGAGACTGGAATCTGGTTTCAGGATGACCTCATGCACCAGCATCTGGAACACAGTCGGGCGAGCGTAGCAGCCAAAGCAAACGAGGGGAAGAACTGGAACAGTCACGCTGCTTGCGACCCATTGGTTGATGCGATATGAGGCAACTTGAGAGACTGTGAGACTTCAGCTGAAGAGAAAAATAATATGGTGATAGGCTACTGACCATGTTTTTTTCTCCTTTTGCGTGCATTTAACAAGTTATTTTTCTTCTCAGGCTCATAAAAGGGTGCAGTGGATATGATGAAGGCGGCCAAATTAGAAGCTGGGCTATGACATCACCTGCTCGTTAGCTCAAAACATAACTTTTACAGTAATTACTGCATTCGAAAACCACACACATGAGCGCACTTGTGCATATGCTCTAACCCAAACAAAAAAAAACATATGTTGGATGTACTTTAAAAAAAAAAGCATTTTAATGCACAAATGGTCCTGCTTAGCCAACATGGGTCATCTGAAATTGGTATGGTAATGGAATCAACCCTGTTATACAGCTGGGAAAACTGAGGGTGTCTTGGCAGAGTGTTGTGTTGGCATGATCTACATGCTGAAGAATGTGGCGAAAGCTTGGAAACAGGAAGCCTGTGAAGCAGCGGTAAGGAGAACAGGCGAGACGGCTGGCCAGCAGCGTAACCCTAGTACTCTTGATCTGCACTCCTAAATACACTTTCAAAAAGAGGAAACTCAATCAAGACTACCGTCCGTCTCTAGGCAAGTGGGGTTAATATGGGGCCACATTTTAACCACCATATAATTATCCTGTTTATAATGTTTCTCTTAAAGGGACCTGGCACTAACAATAGGTTACTTATTACATGGCGTTCTGGAATACTTCATTTGGTCACGGCATTATGCGGTCAAATATTTTTTGTGCAACAGGCAAGTTCCAGAATTGTCTCAATTTTCTCCATAGGGGAATTGATTTTTATTGGTAACTCATAAACCTTTAAAGACAGGATACTGTGACCTATGGGGTTGCTAATTGATGGTATATGCTTTTGTTGAAGCCACCAGTGTCCATTATTTCGACATATTTTTAAAAAATATTAATGTTTAACTGTGGAATTCCTGGTGAAAAACTACATGACCCATGATGACTCTAAAAAATCTAAACAAGTTAATCACACCAAAAGAACTCTTTAGCATCAACCCACTCCTATGAACCTGCCCTAGCAAACTACTTAAGTATTTCTATAGTTATGCATATTTTGCAATAAACATAACATATGTATTTTTCTAAATACATAATCAACAAATCAATAGTTCTGTTTTCTCCATTTTGATTTGTAATGCTTCATGGGATTGTAGTTATTTTCCTAAATAAAGCAGTTAAGTTCACAGCCTTTGTTTTTTTGTCTGATTTTCAAATACTTCTTTGTTTGAATTTTTTTTTTTAATTCAATCACAATGTTGTGATTTACCTTGTTGCTGGTTGGTTTGGTTTTTGGCTTTTAACTCTTTAATTAATACTTTTTAAAATCCCTATGGGTAAAATACTAACAGAAGTAAGACTGCTGAAAACATTTAGGAAATATCTGAATGCAAAGACAGACCAATCAGGAAATTCAAGAGAATAATAATAAAAGTTGTTTCTAATCAACTTTTTTTTTTTTTTATCGGTCCTATGATGTAAATATCAAGGTTAACACCCAAAGCAAACAATTTGCCAGTAATATTTGTTGTAGCACTCACTGATATCCATCTGCTGTTGTATTCATAGTCAAATACACAGAGCGGTATGGTACAAAAAACAGAGTACGAATCCCTCGAGTTCTTACCTAAATGTTTCCACATATGCTTTTAAAAGGCCCCAAGAAGCAAAAATGGAGAGGAAATGAATCACATTTCATCTGACATTAAGGGAAGAGCAAATGCTTTACAGGTCCCCACTGTGCTCTTGGTACCAGGAGAACACGACATCATTTCACGAAAGCAAAACTGGATCTGCATGGTTTAGATGCGAATAAGCAAAAGAGAGATCTGTTGATGGTCCATGTCAAATGTTTTTGAGGATCATTTTGTATAATTCCTATGAAAAAAAACTTATAATTGCGAAGATTTTAAGAAATAGTTTTCCCAAAAATGAAAATGTATTCACCCTCAGGTTAAAGATGTAGTTGAATTTGTTTCTTCATCAGAACATATTTGAAGAAACGTAGCATTACATCACTTGCTCACCAATGGATCCTCTGCAGTGAATGGGTGCCGTCAGAATGAGTTCAAACAGCTGATAAAAACATCACAATAAGTAATCCACACTCCAGTCCATCAATTAACGTCTTGTGAAGCAAAAAGCTGCATTTTTCTAAGAAACACATCCATCTTTAAGGCCTTTTAACTTTTAACACTTATGGACAAAATACAAGTTCATAATCCATAACAATACTCCAGAGAAAAATCACACTCACATCAAAATCCCCCAACATATTTGTTTAGAACGGTTTTGGACTGTTTTTGCTTGTAAATGGTGATTGATCTGTGCATATTTCTCTCCTGATGCAGATGAGATGACTTTTGATGACTTCAGATGAGACAGTTTGAAATTAAAATCATGATGTATTTGTTTTTTACAAACATGCAGCTTTTCACTTCACAAGATGCATTAACGTGTTAATCAGTAGACTGGAGCCATGTGGGTTACTTGTGGATTATTGTGATGTTTTTATCAGCTGTTTGAACTCTCATTCTGGCGGCACCCATTCACTGCAAATGATCAATTTCTTCAAATCTGTTCTGAGGAAGTAACAAACCCATCTACATGTTGGATGGTCTGAAGGTGACTACATTTTAAGCAAATTTTCATTTTTGGGTGAACTATTCCTTTGTAGGAGCTAGGAGGTTTGTTGCAACTAGCTCCTGATTCATAATCAGTCCTGAGGCAGTGACTCAAACACATGAGACCGTCCATGCGCCCTTGATACAATACAATACTTGTCTTGTGGTATGTACACGGAGTCTGCGTCCTCTATTTAAATGTGCATTATATCAACACCACATATCATATTGTTATTTGTTTATGGACTGTGTGTGAAAACACATTTGTATATTAGTCACCTTAGAAATAATCACTCTGAATTCAGTGTCTGTCACCTTCAGCCAGCATGAAGTGTCCAAATGGGAAAAGGGATCGAGAGTAAATAATGTATGTCAGACATGGTATGATAGCCTAATCATTTTTCTGTGTAATTTACTTCTTCGGAATGTGCACTGGATAATGACAGGGAATTATGGACATCAAAGACAGATTTCAGATATTTTATATCACTCTCATGGGGTGAATTCCTTTCTGCACATAATTTAGACATAAACTGTCCAGCGGAGTCTCTCACCCCATCAGTCCTTAGACATGTGGCTAGATCTTCGGAGTGAAAATCTTTAATAAGAAACAGATTTCAGAGGCTGAAAGAACATGCAGAAAATCCCTGCAGCCAACGCCCCATCTTCAACTTACTGTACTTACATCAATGCACTTCATATTCAGACTCAAACACTGATATAATATCAATGAGGTTAATCAAAATAGTATACTGAACATAAAGAAGGTAGACATTTTATTGGCCAGATTAAATATTAAACAGCTAAAGTCAGTTTAAAAATATTAATTTTTTTTTCAGGATAACTGAAGGATGTTTGTTGTATTAATGGCAGGTGAAATAAATTCATGTTGATCATACAACACCAAACCGATTAGAATATTTTCTGAAATAAGAAAATATTTTATATGATTTTATTATTGATTATTTACTCGCATATAAAAACATTATTTTGCCTCTTTTTATGTCTATGTTATTTGATGTTTTCTAAGCACAGGTCTTTGCATGTCAGCAGAACCAAGTCCCTATGATTCTGGATGTTGCGCGATTTTGATTAGCCTACCTTATCCTATTAAAAAAAACGTAATTTTCGCTGACTTGTCTGAGCGTTTTACCGTTGAGAAAGTTTAACGTACCTTTTCTGGGGGATATGGTGCTCTTAGTGTCCTGTCCTCTGCCGCCACAGCAAAGTTTCAAAGTGTTTGCACTTGGTCCGGTTTTGCGTTGGCGGTGTAGTCGAGAAGTCTTAGCTCATAAATATAAATGAGGTCATGCTAACGTTCTTCGGTACACTTCCAATGGCTAAAGCTTTCTTATAAATATTAATTAGGCATTCCTGACGCTGCGCTGGAGCTTCCATCCAATTACGAAGATTTAGCTCATGAATAATAAGAAGTTTTACATAGGCTTTGTAATCTACATGAAGTGACGACGGGAAGGACGCGAACGTTTTATTTATTCCTTGCAAAAAAAAAAAAAAAGGTCCAGTAGTTTAATTTTCTTAAACACGAGCACTTTCCTTTATAACAAATAAGGGATTTAAATTCAATTTTTGTAAGATTTTAAATCTCCTTTTGGAGATGGAATGCATTAGTTGGGTCATATTCTTCAAGTACTTACAAATAAAGTTGCGACTGGCAACATTTTTACCCGATAGCAGAATATATTTTTAATAAATGAATCAATGAAGAAAATTCCTGCATTCCGGCTTAAAAAGTACATCAAATCTCATTTATTAGAGGATCAATGGTGTGGAACAGTAACAAAACACTTTCAAATAAGTCACTTTTCCTATGTATAATTAAATCTCTTTTTCATAAGTAAATGTTAATGAGGTAACGATGAGTCAGATAGCACAGTACAAACACCAGGTTACCGGACATAGGCACTTCTTTATAAAAAATGTATCCACACGGAGAGCCACAAGTTATGTAAGACTTTGAAATGATCAATCCGGACACATCAATGCATTCACAATAGATGCAGACATTCTGTCTAAGCTACACAAAACTCAAACACAAAATTTACTTCGATTTCGGAACATTAAACATTAGGAACAGAAGGACAAATAAATAAATATATATATGGCACAATATAATAAATCAATAAAAGCATAAATAATAATTTAATATCTGTGAAAGAAATCATCACATAGAGGCCAAGAGGTTAGCAGCTGTCTGGCAGGCTCAGACTCGGTGGCGCAGACGGTCCGACAGGGGCAGGGATGGCGGAGGAGGAGGGAATGACGTCAGGGGGTCTGGAGGCTCATCTGTGGGGAGAACCAGACGGGTGCCTCCGAACGCAAGCTCCCTGTCCAGAGGATCGTCTGAGGTTCCTGCTAGCGAGTAAAGCCCAGCCTGGCTGGTGGAGGTGGTGGGCATGCCATGGGCATCTGTGCTGACCGTCATGTCACTGTACATCAAATCACCGCCGTCATTCAGAATCAGCTCTGTGTCGTCATCATTTAACTGACCAGCATTCTGGCAGGAGGGGAAAGAAAAGCCATGATTTGCATAATTCTGATTACACTCATGTGCTCATGTGATTTTACACATTTTTACACTGGAGTATGAGCCAGTAGCAGCTGAATGTGTTCACGGGTTTACCTCATAGGCTTGTGAGCTGGTGAGACAGCATGCTATTGGACCACAGCAGGCCGGCAGAGTGGAAGTGAGTGGAGGCCCGCTGTGAGTGAGGAAGGGTTTTAAATAACTGGACCACATTGTTAAGGATTAAACTGTATTTAAAATACATAAATATACTACTCCTATTTATTATTAATTACACTAAAGAAGTCTCATATGCTCACAAAGGCTGCATTTATTTGGTCAAAAATGCAGTAAAAACAGCAATATTGTGAAATATTATTACGATTTAAAATAAGTGTTTTATATATTTTAGAATATAATGTATTCCTGTGATTGCAAAGCTGTATTTTCAGCATCATTACTCCAGTTTTCAGTGTCGTATGATCCTTCAGAAATCATTCTAATATGCTGATTTGCTGCTCAAGAAACATTTCTTATTATGGATGTTGAAAACAGTTGTGCTGCTTAATGTTTTTGTGGAATTTATGATACATTTTACTCAGGAATAACCTTTTGTAACATTATAAATGTCTTAAGTGTCACTTTTGATCGATTTAATGCATTCATTCACAAGTTAAAAAAAAACAGCATTTATTACAAATCAATTTTTTGTATCATTATAAATGTGTTTACGGTCACATGCTATGCATACATATAATCACATATACTGAACATTTATTTTATTTTGCATTTGAAATTGACCATTTCATGCAATGATATTTATTTATCACTTTTTCATAATTTATATACTGTATGCCTATTTATACTTCTGGATGCATGCTCACTGTATTGTATTGGCTTTGTACCTGCACTTTGTGCAATGACTAATTATAATAATTCTCAGAATTATAATAATCATTTGCAAGGGTTGTCAAATTTTTTAGTGCAGTGTTTCCCCCTGGGGGTTCGTGAAGGAATTGCAGGGGGGTTATGATTTTATGAAAAAGCTAGTGATTAAAACTGTAAAATTAAAATGAATAATTTCACAATTAAAACAACATAAAAAAACAATAATTTGTTTACCTGAATGTCATGTGACCATTAAATGTGGTGGTAAATTATTGAAACATTAACTTAAAATCTCTTGGTTGACAAAACACTTCCCTGTATTAGCGAATTCCAGATGAAAAAAAAAAGTAAGCTTGATATAAATTTTACTGCAGATCACGAGTGCCCTCTATCGTTTAATATGCCACATTGAAGACATACTGTTGGAGAAGCAGAATATATTATGTTTGCCAAAGATTGTCTAATCTAATATGTAGTGTGTAAAGTAAAAAACATTCTTATTTATAAATAAATCATGTTTTTAGGGACAATTTAAATGTTGATACAACTAGGCAGAACAACTGAAGGATACTTGTGGTCAAATGTGTACCACAGTCTGAACGGCCAGGCGCTCTCATGCTTGGTACTTGTTTGGGTCCTCCCATCCGGTGCTGTGGCCTATATGAGCAGAGAAAAAGACGAGATAAGAGAGCTAATGTAGTCCGTTACACTACCCTTATGTGTCAGGTTTGTACAGTCAATTTTTGAACATTAAACACTCATTTTTCTGATATCAACTGTTGAATTTTGAGCAAACATGAGTAGAGATTACCAAATTATCTTGATCTGTGTCCACTCCCACTCTGTGGAAAGATAAAGTGATTTAGACAAAAAACAATGAACGAAAGACAATTTAAACATAAAATACAACTCACCGAATCTGCATAAGTGACATCATGGGGTCGTCCCGCCCCCACAGACCCACACAGTGATGAAAACGATCAGTAGGGTGGTGGAAAACATCATCTGCCTGGTGTATGTCGCAGTGTCCCTAATTGAGAGGGCAAAGGTCACTGCCCCTCGGAGCCCTGTGAGGTCAGTGTGACAGTGTGGGAAAAAAAAGACATTGGGCACTTCAATTGTCTCCGATCTCTACAGGTATTACCTGAAAACATCATGATGTGTTGGAAATTGGAGGCGATTTTATTCTTGCGGCCCAAGTTTAACAGGAAAGACAATGGGTAGATGTTAGCTGCCCTGCCAAGAAATATAGCCAGCTACAAATGAAAGCCACTGTTAAGGATAATGTTTATCTGTATACAATTCATGAGTACAGCATAAACATCCTGCTACAAAAGGATACAAATGCACCTATGATGAAGAAGGGATTGAACACATGGTGCTGGAAGAAGAAAAGTGTCAAGCCCATATAAGAGAAGATGAAGTTTACAGCCAGGAAATTCAGCAGCTCAAACAACTGTTGGGGGAAATGGTGGACAATACTATCAGTATGCAAATCTTGAACCCTCAAAAACAGAGAATTCTTAACTATGAGATGCCCCATTAAAATGTAAATCGTTTTTGTGTTACCCGTTTGGATCTACTCTTTGATTCAGCAGAAAGGTTGTTGTATGTATAGTGAGCCTGAGTAATGCCACAGAAGAGCACTGCAACCACACCTAAACACAGATACAAAAACATTGCTATTTCAGTGGTATATACAAAAAAACAAAACAAAAGTAAAATAAAAATAAAAGTCAAAAAAGTGAAAATGGGGGGGGAAATCACATTATGAAATAAATAATTTTGTCTAATACACAATGGCCACAATTGTGTACCCCTAGAAATTCTTATGATTAAAATATCTCTGAAGTATACTGCCATTCATATTTGCATTTTTTATCACACCAGGGTGACTAGGAATTCCCATTTCCACCATCAGGGCAATAATTAAGACGTTCCAATCAACAGAAAATGCTACAAATCTGCCTGGAAGAGGACGTGTGTCTGTATAAACAAATGCAGCCTTGGTAAACAAAACAGACTTCTTTTGAAAACATTTAGAAAAAAAAAAAATTCCAAACTTTTGACTAGTAATGCAGTTTATGATCTTCACAGATGATGCTGTACAGTAACGCACAGATACATATAAATATTTGACCACTGAGGCCACGACTGACCAATCAGAATCCAATATTCCTGTTCTAAAACTATTTAGAGACATTACCTGCATAAACCAACAGTATGAATTTTTCCATGATGTGACTAAACAGAGATTTCAGAGATCATAGTGTTGCCATAGATACCTGTGAAGCCGCAGGCCTCAGCCAATAGGAACATACTCCAAGACATGAGGAAGAAAAGGGCCGTTTCCAGCAAGGGGAAATCTCTCAGCTTAGTGAACTTTGTGACCTAAACAACAGCACATATTAATAGATTAACTACCTTAGATTTTAACTGTTTTTTTCTTTTGACTAGTTTATGTGAATTTAAAAAAATTAAATGCATAAAGATAGATACCAGAGCTGTCATGACTCCAGTTGCAGCCCCCATTGCAAAAGACCCACTGAAAACTCCCAGAAAGACACACAGTGACTTGAGCAGGGCACTGCCGTCAAATGTGTGACGATTGTCTCCCTCAGGCTGGTATGCCACTATTGATCTGTCAGTAGGTGAGAAAGGGTTAGGGTTATAAATATTAAGCAGCACAACTGTTTTTAACATTGATAATAATAATTAAAAAAAATGTTTCTTCAGCAGCAAATCAGCATATTATAATTATTTCTGAAGGATCATGTGTCACTGAAGACTGGAGTAATGATGCTGAAAACTCAACATTACTATTTATACTGTATTTTCTATCAAATAAATACAGTCTAGGTCAAAAACAACCCAAAAATGGGTCACTGGGCACAAAACCAAGCTTCTGCTATGGCCATTCCAGTTCCCTGACCTGAACCCTATAGAAAATGAGTGTGGTGAACTGAAGAGGAGAAGCACCATCATGGAGCTTGGAATCTGAAGGGTCTGGAGAGATTCTGGATGAAGGAATTGTCTCTGATCTCTTGTCAGGTGCTCTCTAACCTCATCAGGCATTATAGGAGAAAACTCAGCGCTGTTATTATGCTAAATGGAGGTTTCAAAAAGCATTGAATAAAAGGGTGCCGTTAATTGTGTCCAATGTGTATTAGAGAAAAACATTTGTGTCAATGATATTTCCCCCCATTTTAAATTCTTATTCTCCAATGAAATGTTAGATTTATGAGAAATTTTTTAATAAAAGATCAAAATGATTAACAATGCAGATTTATTTTCACAGCCTTCTTTGATCATATTTACCAAGGGTGCCAATAATTCTGACCACGACTGTATATAAGCTTACATGTAGTAAAACACATCAATGAATTAAGACTTATATTAAAGATTTAAATTTAGATATTTATTACACAAAACTTCCACTGAAACATTTATATGTATTACATTTATTAAAATGTATCAATTAATTCTTATTTAATATTTCAATTTAGAATTTATCATGTTTTCATTTTTAAAGAATTCATTACACAACAATTGAATTAGCCTAAATATTGACATGTATGTATAATGCATTAAAAATAAAATATATAAATTAAGAACAATATTTTAGATTTAAATTTAGATGTATTACACTTATAATTATTTAAATGTAAGTTTTTATTACAAACGACTTAAATGTATTAAATTTAATAAAAAAATATTTTAGTTAAGACGTGCATTTAAAATTTTTATTTAGATTTTTAAGTATTAATTACACAATAATTGCAAATAGACAAAATCTTCACGTAAATGAGGTTAAATTGAGCAGCTCTGTAAATCTGTCAAAACTAAAATTTTTTTTTTTTTTACATTTGTCCCATATTAGTGGCTACTGTGTGTGTGCATATTTCTGGTGCCCTCCTACACAAGGTTCCCCAATGTGAACTTCAATATGATTATATAAAATAAATAAATCTCACCATAAATCATAGCCAAACCCGTCTCAAGTAGGAACCTGAAGCGGCGGTGTTTGAAGAGCCATATCGTGAGGATAGTGAGTGTGAGTAACGTGATGAATATGAGCAGATTGGCGCTGTCCTGCCTGTGGCTTTCCTCCGCTCTCCTCTCCGTGTTCTCAGCCACACTAATGACAGCAAAACACAGCAGGCAGAGTAAACGGGGGAGCAGAAAAGCCCCCGAGCCGGAGGTGCGTCTCCTCTGACATCCCATCATGTCTGTGTTTGTGAGCGCTGTGGTGTTTCTGATGTGAATCACTGTTATCTATTTACCTTCACATAGCGGTGTGAAGACAGCAGCAACAACCTTGAAAGACTATCCTAAAAGAATTTGCAGATTTCCTCTCAGACCTATTGGTTACTGTTGATAAAGGGCTAATAAAACACTTACAATTATTAAAATTTAAAACGAAAACGGAAAACATAAAAATAAGAGCCAATTTTTTAATATTAAACACTAAATAATACTAAAATAACACTGGCCTAAAGCACTTTAAAAGGAAGCATTTGTTTGAACAAATGGACAGTGAAAGATGTTTGTAACCCCCAGAAAATATTAAACATAAATTCAAATACATTAAAAGCTTAAGAGTTAAAATCTCTAAATCCTGTTATGCTGATGATACTCAACTATATATCTCAACAAGACCAGATGAAACTTCTAAATTATCTAAGCTAACAGAGTGTGTTAAAAATGTAAAAGATTGGATGACCAATAATTTCATCCCATTGAATTCGTTTAAAGGGGTCCTATTTTGCTTTTTCAACTTTAGTTAGTCTGTAATGTTGCTGTTTGAGCATAAAAAAGATCTGCAAAGTTACAAAGTTCAAAGTCCACCTCAAAAGGAGAAATTTTATTCAACAGAAATCACTTTTCAAAAACTACAACGAACGACTCGTTTGGACTACAACACACATTTTCCAGGATTTGTGATATCACAAATATTGACGAATGGGACGAGACCTGGTTGAGCTGCACTAGAGAAGGCAACGAGTGTTATCACTAAGTCGGAGACACGCTAGCTTTCCCAAGGCAGACGAACTTAGAGTGGTTACAATCATCCGGGTTTCAAATTGATTTGATTTTGATGCAATATTTACACTGAAGCACGCAGGCGGCTATGGTAAGGGGCATGACATTTCCCGACCAGGCGCCAGGTGACTTGACTTGACTTGACTATCCGCCGCTTGACCGGAAGAATGATTTTACAGAATAAAAGACCTTGCTGAACAATTGGAATAATTTCTGCTAATAAATCGCGGCAAAACGGGTCCCAAAATTGTTAAACTCACGTTCGTTAATTAAAATAAAGCTGAAATAAAATATAAATATGAATTATATAGATTAAAAACTTAAACGCAATATTAGAAATGTTGTAATTGACAGCTAACTGAAATAAGGTGAATTACTAAAATTACTGTCATAAAAATTTTATGTATATATATATATATATATATATATATACAGTGGTGTGAAAAAGTGTTGGCCCCCTTCCTGATTTCTTATTCCCCAAAACAAAATCAAGACTTTGTAAAAGAGCATAATAGGACCCCTTTAAGTCAGAGATATTACTTATTGGACCAAAAAACAATACACTAAATCTCTTGGATTACAATTGGCAACTAGACGGATGTACTGTTACTTCCTCTACAGTCAAAAATCTGGGTGTTATATTAGACAGCAACTTCTTAGAAACCATCTTAGAAACATTGCCAAGCTAACAAACATGTTACCTGTTTCTGATGCAGAAAAGCTAGTTCATGCATTCATGACCTCTAGACTGGACTACTGTAATGCACTGCTAGGTGGTTGTCCTGCATCTTCAATAAACAAGCTATAGGTAGTCCAAAATGCAGCGGCTAGAGTCCTTACCAGGTCAAGAAAATATAATCATATTACCCCAATTTTACAGTCTCTGCACTGGCTAACTATTAAGTTCTGTATCAGTTACAAAATATTATTACTTACCTACAAGGCAACCAGTTTCCTCAAATTTTTTATGGCTGACCACAGCCATATCACCCTGTAGCCCAAGAATGGTCGCCCACTGAAGCTAAGCAGGGTTGAGCCTGGTCAGTACCTGGATGGGAGACCTCCTGGGAAAACTAGGTTGCTGTTGGAAGAGGTGTTAGTGAGGCCAGCAGGGGGTGCTCACCCTGTGGACTGTGTGGGTCCTAACGCCCCAGTATAGTGACGGGGACACTATACTGTCAAAAAAGCACCGTCTTTCGGATGAGACGTTAAACCGAGGTCCTGACTCTCTGTGGTCATTAAAAATCCCATGGCACTTCTCATAAAGAGTAGGGGTGTAACCCTGGTGTCCTGGCCAAATTCCCTCCACTGGCCCTTGTCAATCATGGCCTCCTAATAATCCCCATCCACTAAATTGGCGCTATCTCTCTCTCCTCTCCACCTGTAGCTGTTGTGTGGTGAGCACACTGGCGCCGTTGTCCTGTGGCTGCCATCGCATCATCCAGGTGGATGCTGCACACTGGTGGTGGTTGAGGAGAGACCCCCCACATGATTGTAAAGCGCTTTGGGTGTACAACAATACACAATAAAGTGCTATATAAATGCATCATTAATTCATAAGGCCCTTAATGTGTTAGCTCCTGCGTACCTAACTAGTCTTCTACCACGCTACAATCCATCATGCTCCCTAAGGCCGCAAAACTCTGGACTTTTGGTAGTACCTAGGATAGCAAAGTCCACTAAAGGAGGTAGAGCTTTTTCACATTTGGTTATATATATCTGGACTAGCCTTCCTGATAACGTTCGGGATTCAGACACACTCTCTCCGTTTAAATCTAGATTCAAGTCACATCTCTTTAGCAAAGCATTCACATAATGCATCTCATAATCGTGTACTGCAGTTATATCTGATCAAATGCACATTATTATTATTTAGCTTGGGTTGAACAAATCATTTTTGCTTGGTTGGAACAGCAGCTACACTAATTATGTCTCTATTTGCTTCTCTGTTTCTGCCACGGGATTGACATCTAGGAATTACACAAGCTTCAGTCTGGATCCAGCCCTTACGAAGACCTGAGATGACCAAACACCTGAGAAGAGATGATGCCAACCCAGAGGACCTCAGATGATGCCAATCCTGAAACAACATAAACCTCCAAATTTTGCTACAAGTTTGATTGCAACATATAATCTTTGCTGTTAATAGTGTTCATCGTCTGTTTGGTTACGTCATTAACTGAATTTTACCGTAAATTTCTACCATATGTAGGCTACATCAACTTGACTCACCACTGATAAGATACTACTAAATATATTGTAGAAACTTAATTTCCTGTAAAGCTGCAACGAATTGTATCGTGAAAAGCGCTAGTCAAATAAACGTATTAAATCCTTAATTAGCGTTTTTCAGAAACTAACATTCAAATAAAATAATGTTTATACAATTAAAAAAATTCAATTTTACAGTAAGGCTTTTGAATAGCTGTTGTGTCTTTAAATATTTTGTCATATGTAATATGATCTGCTGCAGCCAATAATTAATAGCAGTATGTTTCATGTTGAAATACATTTATTATTGCATACATACAACATCAATTGCTCCATACATAAATGTGCACTTTTTGTGTGCACTTCAAATACAGATCGAGTACTTGTTACTGAATCGCAGTTTTGTGGTTTGTGTATACATACATATAAGTTTAATTCCACAGACTAGTTTACTACTGGGCTAAAAGCTACAAATTAACGTTAACTTCACAAAAGGAGTTAATTCCTATAAAACCTTGCTTCTCATTAATAACTGGCGCTAGCAATGTCAGGTCCAACGCTTTCATTACATACAGAACACCTGAACAAATGACTTCTAATGCCTTTGAACGTTAAGTGGTTACATTGTGTTCATCAGTCATCAAAAGAAAAAAATATATATATTATCCACAACCTGATACGTGTCTGTATTCTGGAGATATTCACATTTAGTGCTTTGGAATGCATTTTGGAATGGTTTTCTCATGCATTAATTCACACAATCTTGCTGGCTGGCTTCTTCTGACCCATTCCTCAACCAAACCCCCAAAAGAGACAAACTTTTCAGTGCTTTTAAGCTCCAAAAATAAATCTGTAATGCTTAAAGCCAAAATATGTTGCTCAACACGTCCCAGGCGAACTTTTAAACAGCTATGCAGATGTTAAATTTGTACCTAAAATGTAAACAAGGAACAAAAGCACAAGTAAAATACTGCTTTCCTGAAATACATACACTTTAACCAAGAATTAATCATTTCAGTATATGCCCCTGAGGGACATTAAAAACCTGCATAACATGAGTAAATCGACTGTTCACATAAAATAAGTGCCTGAAGGCTGATCATTCACCCATAATGCATCAGCACAGTCTGGAATGCTATACAATTAACAAAAACAACTGAGGCTGAACCATGACATGCTTTCCCAGAACCAAATAAACACATTTGGGGCCTTTGAACTCCAGACTTTTATCAACAAGGCATTGTTACAAAAAGGTAGCTTTAAATGTTGCACCATTCAAAATCCATCTTTTTGTGTTTCCTCTCAAGATTATACCATATTTGATCAATATTTCTCTCAAAATTAGTTCGAAGACATAATGCTATGACTCTGGGGTCAGCAGACTCGTAAGATATCCGAATCCCTCAATATGGCGATGCAAACACGCAAGCGCACTCGCACGAACAGCTAAAATACACAGAAACAGACGGCGCACTCCAAAATACAGCACAGTATTCCTCCACATCACAATAAATAGATTTATCAACAACCTGTTCATCGAAATTAAAAAACACGATTTCATTGAGCAAATAAGTACACATTGCACAAAAGAAAGCATGACCAAAATCCTGAAGGAGGAACCCACCAAATCAAACACACACAACACATGTTTAATACAGCAGTTCTGCCGTGAGCTTTGGATCAGATGAACTGAAAGCACATGTATATACAGTGTTGATGAATGAGAGGAGCCGCTGTGACCCTCATGCTCCACTCGAAATGTGTTTGAAAGCCTAGAGGACAGAGCTCTTCAGTGCACTTTAGATATGGCATGTGTATGCTGTAAATATAATCACAATTCAGAACTACTTTACATTTTTCCCCACTAGGAAGACATATAATCACTATGAATATGTATAGAAGATATATTTCGACAAGCTAAGCACATCGGGCGTGCTACAGGGGGGGGGGGTCTTTTGCGTGAACACCCAGAAAAATAAAGACTCTTAAATTGAGTATGCAGAAAAGCAGAGCAACAGTTACTGCTGCAGGCTCTGAACCTAAATGTAGGCAATAGAAACAGGTAAAAGACACATTCATAATGAGCTTAACAACAAACAAGTATCTCTTGTCAAGCCCATTTTACGGATATGATGGCGTAGAACACGTCAGACACAGCCAGGCATTTTAAATCTGTGCGTTTGATAATAACAAGTTTTCTTATTTGCATTGGGTTACAGAATAAAGGGATAGTTCACCAAAAATTGCTCACTCTCATGTCTTTACAAACCTGTTTAATGTTCTTTCTTCTGTGGAACATACAAGAACATAAGGGTAAGCAGAGGATGAAATTGAAATCGCAATGAGATATATAATTTAATATTTGTAAATTTTTTACATCTGATCATGTAGCTTAAATCTTCGGCCTAATGTATAATAAACTAAATCTGGCCATTGAAGTGTAAAATGTTACACACATATGTGTGTATATGCAGGTTAATACGCAAATAACAGGTTTTTTGCCCATTATTTTAAAAACTGAAAATATACTAACATACTGTGTTGATTTCCTCTTGGTTTCCCATCTACGTTGGGCTAAAAAAAACTGTTGGATTTATTTCGGACAAACGGGTCAACACTTCCAACACCACGCTATTATACAAACCATACTCGTATTATAGATACACAATAATATTTTCTCTGTATTTTACATACACGTTCTCCGCTGCATCATCTCTCTGTGAATTCGTTTCTGGAAGGGATGTGGGCGTTTTTGATGCTGGTATTAGTCCTGGTTCGGATCGGAGGAGGGATTGTGGGAAACGTTGAAGTGGGAAGTGACGCCCAGTTGCTGTCCATGCCAAAGCCTGAGCTGGGGAGGCTGCTCTGGGGTTGTGGGAAGGGAACGGATGAGACTGTGGGTATAAGCGGAGGGCCGGTCCCACCTGCGGATGGAGCCTTCATTGAAAGGAAGTCTGAATCGTCATCGAATGTGACCCACTTTTGGGTTTGTTTGGCTGGGGCTGCTGCTGGACCAGGAACTAATGATTGTTGTCTGGAGAACGACGGTGGAAGAGTTGAACTGTGAACCACAGCTGACATGGCCCTGTTGAGGCCCGACCTGGCCTCTTGGGCCTGCTGCTGGGTGTAGAAATCGGGCGTGAGCGATCGGCGTGGGGAGGACAACGAGTTGCCAGTTAAAGGGTTGGTGCTGTTGGGTCTGGGTTGGGCTTCTGTGAGGAATGGATTGGGGGATGAACGGAGGGTCTCCTGGGATTTGCTGCGGGAGGGAACAGGGGGAGGCAGGAGACATGGAGTGCTGCTGGTGTCCGGAGCTGAGAACAGGGAGAGGGAACTGGGTAACGTGGAGGAAGAAGAAGGGGAGGGGGTAGATGAGGAAGAGGAGCAAGGAAGGGAAGCGGAGAACGGTGAATTTTGGAAGAGGGACTGGGTGTTAAGCATGTCGAAGGGGTCTAGATTCCATTGTGCTTCTCTTTGGACTCCATTCATGACCTTGGCCTGGGGAAAGAAAACACACAAGGGCTACAATATGAAATCAAACTTACAGTTTAGGGAGAAGCTACAACACAATGAAGTTGCAGAATCAACATGAAATCAAATGAGATTTTATTAAATATATTGCGGAAAAATTATAGTCTTTGTAACCTTCCTTAACCCTCCTAAGCTTTTCAAGAAATGGTCACACCTTTGCTGTTTGGAACATTATTTATTCATTTATTTTTATTCTACTAAACTAACTTGCCTGAAGTAGTAACAACTAGTTTGGGGAATTTTAGGTTAAAAAGCTGACAAATAATTGCCCCCTTTGGCTGTTGGGGGTCATTTTAGAAGTAATACTGTATAATTTAAACTCTTTTTTAAATGAATGATATAACATTCAAGCAGTAACAATAAAATTATACATTTCTTTTGATATTTTAGATTAAACAATTCAGTACATTGGCACCAAACTTCTTAATGCACCTTTAAATATTCTGTCTCACTCACAAATATGTATCATTACAGACATAAAACAACATTTCATGTTGACTTTTAATTATAAATCATGTGTTTGTTACAAGTTTTAATAAAATGACTTGTTGGTTAAAACATAAATGGTGCAATGACAGACCTTAAAAAAATAAAAATCTGAAAGATCTAAATTTTGTTTATTAAACCGTCTAATGAAACAATAAAAAACAACATTATAGAACATCAAAAACATAATTAGTGTGCAAGTCTACTAGAGGTAAAGTGAAGCTGCTGTATTTACTCATAAAATGACTTGAAAACAATTTTATCACAGTTAAAAACAAAAACAAACAATACCCACAACGAATACTGGATGACACTTTCCTTGAACCCCCTGTCAGAACAACATTAAACTCATAACCTGGTATTTTTTCTAGAAATTGCAATATACAATAATGTCAAGGGGTTCAAGTTAAGTTTACACTTCTCTGATATTTAAAATAAAAGAAAGTTAAATTAAAGATGGAAAGGGGAAAAAACAACTATAACATGGAGGATCCTATATGTATGAGCAGCACCCATACATTGTGACTACTGGCTATGGTGCCATGAAGACAACGTAAGGACTAGAAATTACTTAATCCAGTACCTGTCAACCTGAGGATTGCTCCTGCTAGTAAAAGAGAGAGACACATGCATCAAGAAGAGCGAAACATGACTATAAGAACCACCTGGACAAAGTCGATATTACTAGAAAAGTAGAAACAGAAGAAGAGGCCCCTAAAGCTGGGTATTGACCCCAGGATGGGCTCTTGTGGGTACCTGTCTCTCTTTATCACAATTAAATGTTGGGCTTGTGATCTTGACATCCATGCAGATGTGGGCAGAGAAAGAGGACTAACCTGAGATGTAGGAGCAGGAGCAGGAGCAGGAGCAGGAGCAGACTCAGGTGGCAGTGCGTGAGAGGACCGGCTCCGGGGTGGAGGCTTGGGAGATGCCAGTCCGGGCTGAGAGGTGGCAGCGGCTCCAGCAGATGCTTGAGGAGCAGGCTGAGGCATCAGCGGGGCAGGGAAGGTGGGCTGCATTGGTGGAGGGAGCTGGGCTTGTATGGGTGGGGGCAGTTGAGGTTGCACTGGAGGCTGCATTGGCGACACGGACTGGGGCTGCATGGGTGATGTCATCTGAGGCCTCATGGGACCTGGCAGTGTGGAGGGTGGACCTGATGGACAGACACACAGCATTATTACATGATAGAAAGTTGGTAAGATATGTTTAAATCAATAAATAATCAATAATTATTAAATAATAATAAAATAATACATTATCAATAATATATGTAATAATTATTATTACTATCATTTTAATAATTTTAGGTCGTGAATGTACCTTTGAATGTACCTTTAAATATCCTGTTTCAGTCAGAAATATGTATTATTACAGATGTAAAAAGGGGTTAAAAATGTCATTTTAAACAACGTGTTACACGTTTTGATGAAATTCACAATGACTTATTGGTTAAAACATGAATGGTGTAATGACACCAGGGTTATTATCGTTAACTAAAACTGAAATTTTTATTTTTAGCTAGTTGTCAAGGCAACATTTCCCTTTTCAATTTATTTTAATTAGTTATTAATTTATTAATAAGTAAATCTGAAATGAAAATGAATAAAAACTATATAGACATATATTTAAAAAAAACTAAAACTCAAAATGACAAAAACACACTACAAAATGACTAAAACTTTAAACTTAGAATGAAAACTGAAAAAAAAAAACCTGGTTTAAAATACTAATAAAAACTATAATAGTATCTCAATTATACTAAAAACACTCTGACAGACCTTATTATAAACCAAAATCTGAAAAATCTGAATCCTATTTACTAAAATGTTCATTATAGAACAAAAAAGCATGATAAAACATAATAATAACAATAATAAAACAAAAATATTGAAGAAAAATGAACAAGTCATTAGAAGTGTTGAACAAACCCAGAGGGAGTTCAGACGGTTTGCTTTGGGGTTCAGGAATGGGTCTTGGAGCTCCAGGGTGATTATCAGGTGAGGGCCGTGGGGCCCCAGGACCTGGTTTAAAATACTAATAAAAACTATAATAGTATCTCAATTATACTAAAAACACTCTGACAGACCTTATTATAAACCAAAATCTGAAAAATCTGAATCCTATTTACTAAAATGTTCATTATAGAACAAAAAAGCATTATAAAACATAATAATAACAATAATAAAACAAAAATATTGAAGAAAAATGAACAAGTCATTAGAAGTGTTGAACAAACCCAGAGGGAGTTCAGACGGTTTGCTTTGGGGTTCAGGAATGGGTCTTGGAGCTCCAGGGTGATTATCAGGTGAGGGCCGTGGGGCCCCAGGATGCACCTCTGCTATGGGTCTGGGGGCCCCAGAATGAGCAGGAGGAGGAGGTCTAGCCTGAGGAGGGATGCTGATGACTCCTGCTCGAGGTGGGATCTAAAGCCAAAAATATAATTTTAACATGGTATTATCCCTTTTCAAAAATTATTATTTTTTTTTTTACTATTTTTAAATATCATTTAGTCCACCCACCGGCCGTGGGGCGCCTCCAGGGGCTGATCCGGTGGCTTGACCTCTACCTGAAAAACAGCCGATGCAATAATCAAACTTTTAGTAATAGTTATATGAAATAAGTTAATAAAAATATAAGTAAACCTATTGGCACAATTTCTACAAACCAAACAATACTTTCCATACTAAATTTAAACAGATGCTTTAAAAGTAAGCCTGGAAAACGTCAGATCAATGCTCCTGTAAAGAACGTAGCTCTATTCTGTGTTGAATCTAGCCTGGGGTTACAATATTCTGGCATGAGGAAGGCCCAAATATGTCCGTCAATGAAATCTTCGATGAGCAGGAGGAGGAGGTCTAGCCTGAGGAGGGATGCTGATGACTCCTGCTCGAGGTGGGATCTAAAGCCAAAAATATAATTTTAACATGGTATTATCCCTTTTCAAAAATTATTATTATTTTTTTTACTATTTTTAAATATCATTTAGTCCACCCACCGGCCGTGGGGCGCCTCCAGGGGCTGATCCGGTGGCTTGACCTCTACCTGAAAAACAGCCGATGCAATAATCAAACTTTTAGTAATAGTTATATGAAATAAGTTAATAAAAATATAAGTAAACCTATTGGCACAATTTCTACAAACCAAACAATACTTTCCATACTAAATTTAAACAGATGCTTTAAAAGTAAGCCTGGAAAACGTCAGATCAATGCTCCTGTAAAGAACGTAGCTCTATTCTGTGTTGAATCTAGCCTGGGGTTACAATATTCTGGCATGAGGAAGGCCCAAATATGTCCGTCAATGAAATCTTCTGTCAGTTACAGATGGTTGATGTTATTTTAGAGTGCTGATTAGCAAAGGCAGAGTGTATAGGAACTCACCAGCTGCATCTGAACGTGCTAATGCTGGGCTTTTTTGTCCTTTTGTCAGCATGAGAGAAGAAAAATCACAAATGATTTTCTGTTTCGTAGCATCTATTTTAGCTAGGGAGAAAATATATCTGACCCGACAGACTCCTTACCTGATGGAGAGATAATTTCTATCATTCTCTTTTTACAAAAGCTAATTCACCTAATTCAACCCATCACTTCACACTGAAACACTAAACCAAAAGAGACTTCATGCACTGCATCATGGCAAGATGGATGAACTAAACAACCCCTGCCCCATTAGTCCATTTCTCTTAGCAAGTGCAGGAGGTCTCAAGTGATCAGGCGATCATCATACACAATAACAAACACTGCCAAAAATGTCTAAAACCTAAATTACCTTCATAATCAGTCACATCAAACTCTAGATCGAGAGGCTCAGCAAAGCCTTCGAAAGAAAATTCACAATGTTTCCAAAAATTACATTATAAACAAAAATCAGTAATGAAAAACAAAATCCACATGGCAAAATAATTACTTAATAAATTATACCACAAAAAGCCAAATTTACAATGAGGCTCAGGAAAAGCATGAAGAAACACAACCAAATGGACAAACCAAAGTCAGCCAGACATTTTTTGCTATGCCAACCTAATATCAATTAACCAAGTCAATAAACACTAAACAGCATTAAGCCAATATTCCACAGCTAATACACAGTGCTGGTTCATGTACAGAATTACCTGCTGAATCTTTCCTAACAGGTGTGGGACTTCTGCCTCCTTTAGAAACCACAGGACATTGTGAAATGAATGAATGAAATAAAGTAAAATAAAAAACAAGTGAAAACATAGTATCTAATGTAGTGCGCTCATTCATACGGGTGATTCAATTGCAGATAAATCTCATGACTTCTGGATAAGAACAGATCTTTAAAACCAAAACTCTGTCATGCCTGTGTAAACATTTACAAAGATTTCACAGCTGTACCTGAGGGTGGTGGTGGGCGCTGCGGAGGTGCAGGTCGGGCTGGTGGGGCGTTGGGGCGTGGAGGAGGGGGACGTTTTGGCTCTAGTCCATGTGAAGAGAGAGCTCCAGCTGGCTGACCATCAACAGGAGAACCTGAGCAAAAAGAGAGGAAAAGAAACATGCTATTATCACAAGTGTCAAATCAACAGCCTGAGGGATTTAGCTCAGCTCACAGCACTGCAAACCACACAGAAGCCTTGAGACATACACTCTATAAGAGCTCAGGAACCACTGAAGCACATCAGCAACACCTCTGCAAACAGCACTCTTTACCTGCCAGTTCCCTTCTAATGGATGCTGGGCTTAATCCTCCTTTTTGCAGTGTAAAAACAAAGGAAAATTAATGCACTGGAATTTTTGTATGTTCCAGAGTTTGAGAAATTAACATTTTTGTTTAACTCTGTATATTGAAATCTACTACAGGGTTACAGAAGAGAACTAATTATTAAAATGATTATTCTACTTCCCTGATGCTTCATGTACTGTATATAGCTATATAGTTTGGGGTCTGTAAGATTTTTTTTTTTATTTTACTAAAAGAGGAACCTTATGCTCACAAAGGCTCCATTTATTTTATTAAAATCGATTTTGTAAATAAAATAATATTATGAAATATTAATACTATTTAAAATACTTGTTTTTTAAATTTATTATAAATTGTCATTTATTCTGGGATTATTTCAGAAATCATTCTAATATTCTGATTTGGAGCTCAGGAAACATTTCTTATTGTCAATGTTGAAAACAGTTGTGCTGCTGCTGCTTAAAATTTGAAACTATTATACATTTTTCTCAGGATTCTTTGAAAAATAGAAAGTTCAAAAGAATAGCATTTCTTCGAAATATAAATCTTTTCTAAGATTATAAATGTCTATACTGTCACTTTTGATCAATTTAATGCATCATGGCTGAATAGAAGTATTAATTTCTTTCAAAAAACTTAAATCTTACTGACCCAAACTTTTGAGCAGTAGTTAAAAATAAAGACAATGACAAAAAGTGATATAAATCCATAAGAGTATGTCCATGTTGAATACAGTCAAATACTAGCACTACCCTGTGGTGGTCCAGCTGTGCGTGGAGGGGCTCTGCTGGGCCGGATGGGGGGTGCAGGTTCTCCATGGGTAGGAGAGGGGCAGGGGCTGGTGCTTGGGGATGTGGCAGGGGACGCGCCTAGATCCATGCCTGCTCCAGGCTGCAGGTGCTGGGGTAAAATCTCCTCAATCTCCTCATCCACATCACCTGTCAACACAGCGATAAAAATCTAATGCCATACTGTTCCAGAGTTCCATAGATTCTTGCTGAATTTTGGTACCATGTAACTCAAAAAGGTGTGACACCTTCCATGTCATACTCTTCTCCCATGTCAGAGTTTTCTGCCAGCAGGGTGGAGCTGGTGGATGTTGGGATGCTGCCGCAGATTCTCTCCACACTCATTTCCTCCTCTAGACTCTTTATCCAACCTGGACTCCTCAGACGGATATCTATGGTCTTACCATTCACCTGCATGCAAACACAAAGAGGGATGGTAAAAAAGGTCAATATTAGAGTTCCATGCAATATATGTGCATGTGAATTTTTTTTTATTGTCAATATCAAATATGTAATCTTAACAGTAGTCTCTTACAGTAGAGGCGCTCAAAGATAGAGCTGCTAGAGCAGAATATCCCTCCAAAAATGTCACCCACATTTTCTCTTCAACAAACCTGTTCAGAAGAAAAAAAATATGTATTCATAATTTATGTATATAATATCGGATATGTACACACACACACACACACACACACACACACATATATATATATATATATATATATATATATATATATATATATATATATGTTACAAAGAATGCTATGTTCACCAAGGTTGTATTTATTTAATCAAAATACAGTAAAAACAGTAATATTGTGAAGTATTATAACAATTTAAAATTACTATTAGCTTTTTTAATATATTTTAAAATTGTATTTATTCCTGTGATGGCTAAGCTGAATTTTCAGCAACATTACTCCAAAAATCATTCTAATACACTGATTTGTGCTTAAAAAACATTTGTTCTTATTATTAATATTGGAAACAGATTCTTTGATGAACGGAACTTTGAACAGCATTTATCTGAAATAGAAATATTTTGAAAAATGATAAATGTCTTCACTGTCACTTTCGAACAAAATTTTATATAACAATTTAAAGAGCAATTAAATATAATTGGAATTAAATTATATATACAAAATAACCTGTACCTGATAAGAATAACCTCGCCAAAATGAGCAAACTTGTCCAACAGGTCATCAATCAGTGCATCATCAAAGTAGTCATCAGGACCAGACGTGCAGAGAGAGACGAGGATGGTGCCATCTGGTGGACCCTGCAGGGCGATCACTTCCTTATACACCTGATGTCTGGCCTCTGGATCCACCTCAAGTATGTCCACGTCTATGATGGCCACCACAGGCCTGCAAGAAATAAATGGGAAGGGTACAAGAACAGTGATTCCTAAACTTAAAGTACCTGTGCCCCACACAAACAAATGCAAAATTTGAACAAATACTTGCAGTAAAAAAATGAATTGACTGCCTTCTGCAGTACCACTGAGGCCCACTGGAGGGCACTAAACACATTGCTGGTGCAAACTTGAAAGTTGTGGTTCTGGTATTAGTCTCTCTCACCTGTGATCAGAGGTTTTGAGCTCTGCTCTACCATAATATTTGAGCTCTCCAGGGCTCCATGGGTACTGATCTTCCTCATTCACTGGGGCTCCTACTACATTCAACTCCAACTCTTCCGCTGTAATACACACAGGCAGATCTAATATCTAAGATCTTTTTCAAGGAAAGCGTAATCTGTTGCTGCATTTCCTGTTCGGTTGATGGTTGAAGATAAGTTATTAATATAATTCTCACCAGTTTTATCAAAGTTCCACTTCCTTCTCTTCCACAGCACACGGTCAGTCCAGGCTGGTGTGCGGCACTTCTCACTGGTGTCGTAGTCCTCAGAAAACAGGTCATATTTGTAAGTGGGGGCAAAATCCAGCTTCCCTTCAATAAAGCCTCTAAAAACCTGAAATATGAATAAAATAGAGAAATAAAAATAGTGACCAAAAAAAAAGACATGTTCCACTGATATAGCTGTTTTTTCCTGATATACCTGTCCAGCATTCTTCTGCTCTACCAGTTGATCTCCAGCAATCAGTGCATCCCAATTTTGCTGTCTGATCAGCTCCTTTGTCTCTTCATTAGGAATACTTATTCGGTAGTTGAAGTCGCCACACCAGAATACATAATCATGGGAGTACAGGAGCCGGCCCTAAAAATAAATAGTTTAATAACTTATTATTATTTAATAATAATAATTTTTATTATTTTTCTTTTTCATATATTTTTATTATGTCATACAAAATAATAAATATTATATATTAATACCTATTACAATGTAGTTAAATAATATTATTAAGAACAAAAATAATAATTACTTTAAAAAAAAATTATATTTGTTTTTATTATTTAATAATATTAAATAATATTACATTAAATAATATTACATGTTTTACATTCAATGTATTTAAATATTAATAATTTATAAGCAGTAATAAAAAAATAAGAATTTTTATTAAAAAAGAAGAAGAATGTGTTCATAAACGGAACAGAACTAACAGATATTTTTACATCATAAATGAATTACCATGGGGAAGGACAGTTTGCGTGCAATTTCATTGTAATCGTCGTTCCTCTCTTTGACCTGTGATTGGCCGGCGGCAAAGTGTGAGCACACAAAGCAGATGCTTGTGGTGTGGAAGAGCAGGCGTATAGCCACACCCCCTTTATTACCAGTGGCTCCGCCCATTCCAGTCTTTACTGTGTCCACAGCAACGTCCCTATGTGAGGAAAACGACACACAATATGAGATCTCATAATACTATACTTACTCATAAAACTCTAATTCTTTTAAATATCTGAAATCACACTGATTTGTCAATAATAAAATGAACCCAAATGTGTGTGAGAATACCTGATGAATGGTGCATGCTGAGGGCGTATGAAGACGAACAGACAGACACCCACCAGCTGCTCTGAGGCCAGCAGCACATACTTGTGATCTCGTGAGATGTTCTTCTGCAGTTCTGCAGCCCACAGCTTCTGATTAGTGGTGCTACCAGAGAGGAAAGCGAAGTTCAATAGTTCTCATAGGAATGAGAGCATGACAAATATATTTAACCTCAAATACTGATTGAATGAAAAGTGTATTGTGTAGCACATCACAACCACTGGACCAAAGGAAATTTTGCTTCTGCTTACTAACTAACTGCAACCAGTGAACTTTGAAATGTCTAACGTCAAGTTCTTACCTTGCGCTGACGATATTTCCAGCATTCAGCTCCACCATTTCCTCAAAGCCAATAGCAAAGATGTCCACTGGGTTGGATTTTCCATCTGCATGACAAAACCCACAAAAGTCACTAAAGTATTTGCACTAGTTTTTTTTTTGTCGCTGACAACAGCAACCTAATTTCTTTGTAAAGTATCATTTGCATTGACGTTGCATCAACACATACCTTGGAATTCTGGGTGGCCGGCCTTCTTAGGGGCATCCATGAGCCAGTCATTGAGCGTGTGGTTACGAAACGCAATACTGCGGAACTGCTTGCCCCCGTTCACGTTCCACGTACCCACACAAACTCTGATCTTTTTGGGACGTGTGTACTTGAAGTGGTTCTGACACATGCCCAGAAGCACTCTGGGAGAGGCTAAAACAGAAAGGGTGAGATATTCTTATAAAAAACCTACATAAAATAATCAATGAGAATATGAAATATGAATATGAAAGTGCACAAAAAGAAAATGCAGAGCATATGACATTGACCAAACCACTGAGACACACCAAACAGACTGAATTATTTCCTTGAAAGTCGGACAAAAAAAGATGCAACGTATTTAAAACAAGACAACACAGATGATAAAAAGAAAAAACACACTGTACAATGTCAGAGGCGCCAAAATAAACAGTGAGTTTATGAAACAGGGAACCATATACAGTTATGGATTTATGGTTGGTCTGTGTATACTGTACCTGACTGTAAAATGGGCTCAGAGACTAACATTGTAAGCATTAAGGAGAAAAAGAAAGAACAAAGGAAGAGGGGAAGAGAGAGAGGTTAAAAGTTAGCCGTTAGACAGATAACAGAATTAGTCCTCTGGATCAACACTAATCTCACACCCAAAGCAGCCGGGAGTCATAGATTAGCACGCTAGCATGAGGAAATGCATTCAGATCCAGATCCACAGGATGAAATCAGTCCACTGCAGCAGACTGATCCCATAAACCGTGACCACAAACACAAAATACCAAAGGTGGAGATGTTTGAAACCTCCTATAACTCAGTAAAGTCCATAAAATCGGTAATTTCAACAAGCATTTGCTAGGTATTTTAAATCTATTCTTTAATAGGCAATGTATTTACGATATGTTCATATTATGAATAGATTTACAGTGGGGAAAAAAAGTATTTAGTCAGCCACTAATTGTGCAAGTTCTCCCACTTAAAAAGATGAGAGAGGCCTGTAATTTTCATCATAGGTATACCTCAACTATGAGAGACAAAATGAGAAAAAAAATCTTTATATTATAATTAATTATATTACTAATATATTTCTATTTTTATAATATATCTAAATCGGAATATATTTGTTAATTTGTCAGAAGTTTTTCTAACACATGAAAACACACTGTGAATCGGTTTGTGTGAAATACTTCAACTTCATCATTAAAAGAATTTTCAATATAAACATTTATGGCTGTTACCTATAAAAACAACTCATCATAAAATACAAAAGAACATAATGCACAATATATTATAGAACAATAAACACTTGACAGAACACATTTTTAATAACTGTCCATACTTGAAACAACAACGGTACTTATGTTCACAACAGTGGCATTTTTTTATCCCCTCATTTTAAATATTTGGTGTACTTTTGTTATTTTTGCGAGCATTTTTCCCCACAGCCCTTGTTTATTTCTGACTCTGAGGGGCTGTTTACACGAAAACGTTTTCAGCCAAAAACGGGAAACTTTTTATGCGTTTTGCTTGTTCGTTTACACGACAATGGCGTTTTGGGGACTGAAAACGCATATTTTTGAAAACGGGTTTCAGAGTGCAAGTTTTTGAAAACGCCACCGTTGTTGTTTCCGTGTAAAAAACCCAATACGGGAATCTTTGAAAACACTGATGTCATGCGCGTGCATAGTACGTGTTAGGTATGTAGACATGTGCAGTGTGTGTCGATTTTAAAGGCAAGCGCGAACAAACATACACAACAATGGCGGAGTACATGGTACTGTTGCTGCGGTTTAAGAGTTTGCTAACGCTTCTTCAGCAAAGTGTGGATTTACTTCACCAATATTACAACCAACAGTGGAGACGCATCATATAAACATGGCAACAGGTACTGTTTACTAACAAGGTGACTGCGCCAACTACTGGCCTGGAACATCAAAAAACTCTCAGAATGAAACAAAACTTTCAAAACAAACTAAAACGCTCTATACAAAGCAAAACCATTCTCAAAACAAAACACAAAACAAAACAAAACAAAAAACAAAAACACACAAATTCATGAACACGTATTCAAAGGGACATCAAAGGAATAGAAGTCTGCTACCCGACCCGAGGGTTTATAGCTAAACTAAAACTATATGCAGGCTCCGCTGCTTTCATAGGCACACACACACACACACACATTATTGCAAACGACAACACAGCACGGTAACTTTTATTAGTAAAGTAGCTTCGACAGGCTACTGACTCGCAACGTTATATTTCTCTGCAATGAGGGGGTAAAATCGCTGTTTTTGAAGGAACTAAGTCTCATTGCTTGTAGAGAGACGCGCAGACGCAGGTTCACACACACAACTTTCATCTCTCTCTCTGTCTCTCTCTCGCGCGCGCCAATTCAAATAAATGATATAATTAGCCTAATTAATTCAAATAAATGCGATCTTGCATCTCTGTGTCTGATTTAAAGCAGGCCGAATGCTAACGAGCCTTAACTTACGAAAATGACCATAATTTGCACGATGGAAGAATTATCGTCTTGTCGTATACAACCATTCAAAACCTCGGCAGAAAAAGAGGCCTAATTAAAGTTGACAGCACTGCCAGTTACAGTAATCTTTCTCTAATAACACAAAAGATCTCACACAAAACAGAGCAGACTAAAATAAATATAGCCTCACAACTCAAATTGACACAACTAGCTACTGTCAACTTACCACAGAGGAAGAGGAACAGCCATAGGAAAGCAGAGAAAAACAGCAGATTAAGACAATTAAGACAATCATAAACTTACAGCGTGAAAATGGCACAGAAACACCCGTTTTTCTGCTCTCTGGTGCCTTTTGTGCTGTACCGTTTGTGTGTTTTACAAGCCGACATGTACCTTAGCCTTGCCATCCAGAGCACCAGTGCCTGCGTAGATCTTGCTGATCGAGTCTCCATTGGTGGACCACATGGTGCGGAAAACCTCCTGAAAACGTGCCACCAGCTGAGGTTTCTCGGTCAGACCCATGTCTTCCAATTGTTTTGGAAGCATCTGAACACCACAGACATATTACATAATGAATGAAAAACAAATAAATAGTAAAAAGAAAAAAAAACTTCAAACTGTAGTAAGAAAACAGAACTGTGTCACAAACACACCTCAAGCGCAATGAAGGCCTGGACGCTGTTTGTTCGGTCCAAGCAGTCGAGACAATTGGAACGAATGGTCCCACTCATAAAGTGTTACCAAATAACTACAACGTAATAACATGCATTGTATGATTAATGATTATGATTAATTCAAATTTTATTACATTGTAGTTATAAAGACACTTACTGTAAAGTGGGTCCATTATTTTTAGATGCATTTTTACGGTCAAATGTTCATTTACAGATAATGAGTTTAGACTTGTGTTTATATCAGCATGACTAAGGGCTGGACATTTTACGCTGCTTTTTCAGCATCTCATGCCATGAGTACTGATTTTTCTAAGACATCATGAGCAGTCTGCATTTATAAGTCACCCAAGTTAAAAAAGTTCAACTTTTAAATGATCCCTCGAGACCCCCTGCTGCACTTCATCCAGCTGTTCTGTGTGTAATTGCCGCCTACAAATCCATCAAATCGGCCTCTGGTAGACCTTAATTACCCACCAACTAGCCGAAAATGCATCCTTAGACATGACTGAGCTTGCCCATCCAGACTGTTAAATAACAGGTCTGTTTGAAGCAGTATGCTTTCATCACACACTAACACTTGGGCCTGAGCCAGAACAGCTGGATACTAGAGCAAGCATCATCAGAGACCAGCAGAATCTTAATTACCTCTCAAAAGCCGGTGCGTTTGCTTCAAAACCACGGGACAGCTTAACACGATGAGATCCCACCTTTGTGGAAAGAGGATAAAAACAAAAAAAGGAAGAATCGTGAGATGAGTTGTTTCATATTTGGTGCAAGAGGAAATTAAAGTGGCAGAAGGAAGATGTGAGAGACAGCAAGAGAAAGACCACACAGGCCTGGCCCGCCTGCTGAGTTGAGCTGCATTTGAAGATACAAAAAACATTTGTACAGAATAAGACAGCGGAACCATCTGTAATGATTTCACAAGCTCACTGAAGCCTGAAGATCTATCAGAGATACCGATCATACCAGGAAACACATGAATCCTGGCTAGACAGTCGTGCTCTAGACAGAAGTTTCAACTGCTAATGCTGGATAGCTGCAGATTTTAATAGTTGCAGGAAGCGCCTTTCTAATAATGGTTTTCTATTTGTGTGACATCTGACTAACTGCTCTCACAACCTTCAATATAACGTATTGCGTTCACACCTACAACCATAATAGGTAAGCTATACAGAGGACTTTCCCATCTCCAGGCTATGACTGGCTTCTCATTTCCTGTAGTCTCATATAACTTGGTCACTGAAACAGTTACACCTTTGAACACAATTGGTTAGTGTTCTAACCACAGGATTGTTGTTGTTGTGTCTTCTAACTAGGGTGACTCTAAAATCGCCTTTATACAGTCAACATTTGAGCTATATGCCTTTTGTTTAATTTATTTTAACCCAGTTTATTTCAACATTTTACACCGAGCGTCTTCAACAAGGGGCCTGCGATGGCACTGCAGATGGTCTGCCAATGTGAAGAACTATTTAAAAAAAAAGTTAAACAAAAAAATTAACAAGTTAACTTAAAGCTAAAACAACCAATTAAACATGTTAAATGAGCCCCTCCTACATTAAACATTGCATTATCGATATACTATTATTTACACTATATACAAAATTACATACTTATACTAAATAAGTGTGTATACTAACATTTATACAATATTCTAAATTACACACTTATTATACTAAAATACACTTACAATATTATATACTAAAATATCAATAATAGGTAATTAAATACTTTTATATTATTCATTTAAATTTAAATGTATTTTTTTGTAATTTTGTTATGTCTTATACGATTTTTTTCATTTTTACACTTTAAAAAAAAAAATATATATTTTAGCTTTAATTTTTAATTTAATTTAAATTTTATTTCAGTTTAGTTTTCATTTCTTTTTAGTACTTCAACTTATTTTATTTAAGTTAGTTGCCAGGGCAGAATTTCTCATTTTTGGTTTAAGTTTCATAAGTTTAAGTTTTTGCATCTAATATTTACATTTTATTTTATTTCAGCTTTATTCCAATTAATAAAAAATTATTAATAGTTTTAACTTTTAGGTAACAACTACAAGACATAAAATCATTCATTATTACATATTTGAATGCAATGTATTTACATTTGTAATATATTTAAATATGTTAATTTGTTATTTTTTATCAGTATGTATAAGATGGTCCCTGTTCTGCCTCTATATGCAACAGGGGGCCTTCAATTCAAAAAAGCTGAAGATCTGCAGTTTAGAGCTGTTGGAAAGTTATGCTTTATTTAGACTCAGTCAGACTGTCAGAGTTCCACTCAATTCTGTTAGTTGCCTCTGCCATTAATATTTCATACATTCGGAATGGCAGCAGAGACTGGCTCATATTACCGTGAGCTTTCTGGGAGCAAAGAAAAAGCATCCAGTGGCGATTCAACTTCCTTTATTTTGCACCTAGCGTTGCACCGAAGACAATGGAATCCCTTATAACCAATACCACTATGGCCTGAAGTGACACACAAGGTTCTGTGGAAAGCTTTGAAAAACAGCTCAAGAAGGGTCACCTCACCAGCTTCCCACTAAAAGCAACAATGATAATGTCTATGCAATGTCAGAGGAAAGACACAGGCATTTCCAGACCTGCTTGCTGGCATCTTAACTTGATTTCACAAGAAGCCAACAGATTTATCAGAAACTGGATCCTTTCCAAAATGAGTCACGGTCGGTTTAGATGCAGCTTTCACCGACTGACATTGCACAAACTCTTTGCAGTGAAGAACAGATCATCCACCAGACAAAACTAAACCTTCGATATACCAACTGTCGGTTCCCATGCTGTCCTTTTGGCTCTCGACTTTGATTCAGCTGCAACAAAATCCCCTGAAACGAGTGTTTCTGATAATATTTATAAAGGGGGTCAGCACTGGCCATGTGTGATGAAGTGGAAACACAAAAAAATAAGTTAATTATGATGAGTCAGCAGGAGCATGGAACTCCAGCAAGCTCAATCCAGTGGAGCGCAATGCAAACATTTTTCCTCAGTGTTATTTGAATACATGCATACATCATATTGATTCAAAGCTTTATTGTACCTGAATTCCTGGCTGCTCCCAGAACAGAGGTATTGACCCTCGGATCTGAATGAAGGAGGATACTTTGTCATCAAGGAAAATAACCTGTAGGGAAAACAAGTAAAAGCAAAATCTTAGCCTTGGCATGTCACATGTGACATTTAAACCCTATGGTATTTCTCACTTAGAGGACTAACTGGAATGAATGTACAATATTTTATTTCAATAATATTTATTCTTTAATATTTTCTATTTTGAGGGGATTTCATGGTTCTAGACAATATTCACCTCTAAATTATGTACCATTTGTTTCTAACATAAGAAAAATGTTTAAAATATTATTTTCAATTAATATAGTGTTTAGGTTGAAAACAGAGCAAAGGTATTAATGGCAGATTGGTGCCATGTAGTTGGAGAAATAAAGCAAATTTTTGTATTTTGTCCTCATTTATTTTGTGTGTGATTATTTTTAAGACCATTTAGCCTTCTCTTATCATATCCACATTTTCTGTGTTCATATAGCAAGTGCCACAAAAGTCAGTCTAAAGTATGATGTTTCGTACCATTCCAGTAAAATAAAAAAAGAAAAATTCTAAATGTAATTTTTTTTCAGTTTAAAATGACTAAAGACCATCCGAGGGTTAAAGAAGTAAGTTCAAAAGGTGACTTGCAATTGACTCATTGTTGGCATACCTGCTCAGTCTCCACAAAGTTGGCCACCTGGCCGTCGTCATTTGTGCCTCGGACATTAAAACGCGTGCCTGCTCTCTCTGAGCTGAGCCGAGAGATCACGCAAGCTTTGGCCTGCTTGTGCCCAGCGTAGATGGTGCGGATCTCCACTCCGCCACACATCAACCTCAGTAGCCAGTCATCACAGTTCACCCCATAATGCTTGAGATGGAGATGGAGGGACTGATTCCTGTGAAGCGGTTACATAATTACATCACCCTTACATCCATTTATCATTCACCGATTAAATTCAACATTCTGAGTCAGTGACCTTTTGTTGGAAACATTGTGCACATATAAAACAAGCCCTATAATGGCCACTAAAAATGTTTTTTTGAATAAAATGGTATTTATATATATAATGGAAAAATCTTTTAACACTGAATCAAATTGACCTTTGAAAAAGACCCACCAGAAAAAACGATTATCAGATGTGTCTTCTCTGATTCTGCGGTGCGCGTTCAAGCTGAGGTCCAGACTCACTCCGGTGGAGGACCAGGCAAAATAGAAGTTACCAGAGTTTAAGACTTTCCTGACATCAGAGATGCGGTCCTCATCCGAGGGGTCGTTTTTCAGAGAGACGAAGTCAGTGCCTGTTACGCGAAAAACTTCTGAATCCTGGACTTTTCCCACTGAACTGCAGCCTGTTACGACCACCAGGCTGTGCAGCATAGAATCCCCTTTGGAAGAAGAGTGAAGTGGATTCAGAGCTGGTAGATTATGCACATTTTGTAACCACATATTTAAAATGTGCAAGTTCATAATTAGTTAATTGAAAAACCTATTTGTATCGGCCCCTTATTTAAATATTGAGGTGGATAAGTCTCAATGTCTATGCTGTTTCCTAAGAACTTAAAATATGACAGTGAAAATATTATATACACTCACAAACTCAAATAATGGCTATCCTAGTAGTTACACTGTAATTAGAGACTATATTTGTACAACGACTGATTGATAACATTTTGCGCATTTACCTTTCATAATTTTTGTTTTGCTGTGAATTTCAGTGTTTTGGTAATATTCTGCTCTACTTATCCTCAAAAAGAGCAGTTTTTTTTTTTTTTTAATCTGGCGACAGGGAGGATTTGTATTTGTTGTGATGACAAACACAACCGGCAAGTCAAATTAAATAAATTAAAAAAGAAGCTGAGAAACTGTACCAAGGTTAAGACGAAGAACTCCCAGGATCCCATAAGCATCCAGCATCTTGGTGTACGCTGTCTTGATGGTCTCCTTCTCTGCCGCCGCTGTGGATGACATCCAAACATTTACTTAAAAAATGCCACATGCCATATTTATTGATGATTTATAATCTCCAAAACAGTTTTATATGCAAATAAGCAATATTTAAGCCATTTTGCTTTCTTACATCTAGGAAATTCTGTGAATCAAGGGGGGTGGGGCTTATGATTCAATAAATGACTGGTTTAACATTTTTCATATTAAAAATAAAAAAATAAGTACTAAAAGGGGTATATGGACAGCCTTACACAGTACAGCAACAGCTCCAGACTCGAACATCAGGCATTCATCTCGATTTCTGGTCTCCACAATCACACTGTATGGAGGTGGATCCAGCTTATGATAAATACGATAACCTTTACTGAATGCCATGACTCGACACAACCCGTTTCAGCCCTGCATAAGAAAAAAATAAATACCATTTACTTTGAAAACATACCATATGAAGGAAATGCCACAGGGTTACCATATTCAAACCCTAAACCGCCTGCAGGTTCAGAGAAGCAGGTGCATCAAATGTCGCATCATGCAGAAAACACAATTCAAAGTGTATTATTAATGCATCCTGTCATAAACCATTGACATAAGAGGAAGGAAATAGACTTGAACAATTCGGGTTTTTGTAAATACACAATTTCGTTGCTAAAATACACTCTTAAGATTGCAATAAATCCATGCATGTTCAGCGCATTATATGAAAAGAAGGACATCAAGATGCTTACAAAAAACATGTTAGTTATGCTGTATTTCAGCAACACGACAGCAAGGGATGGAGAAGGAACCCAAATCCCAAGCAACGAGTTAAAATGTCCGACTCAAATGAGATAAACCGTGCAGAAACAGAGGATGACAGGTGCTCATCACAATGCCACACCACATACGATCAGATCTGCAAACCAAATATATGAGAATGCTTACAATTCATGCACCCACAGGCTGTCTAACCTTGGGCCACTGTCTCAGCGTGAGGCTGAAGGTTAGTGCACATGAGATTAACAATCATCCACATGATAACTAGAATGAAGACGACCAGGCCCCGCCGGCCATTTATCTGTCAAAATCAACAGTGAAGACAGACTGACAGCGCTAAAAGCCTTTATCACGACCAGCACTAACGGCTAATGTTAGCCGGCTAGCTCTCCATCGTCTTCCTGAACCATATAAACAGACATTTAACTGATAACAGCGCCGCAATATGTGCGTTTATACGTTAAACGTACAAATGTAATACCTCAGTATTCATTATTCATTTACGACGATGCTTGGTAAAGAGAAGGTCTTGTGTACCTGTCAGAATTGTGTCTGTCTTCCCCGGGTTGGAGATCGTATAAGGCTAGAAACAAAATGATTAGCGGGGCAGGTAGTTCAAGCACAGAAATACAACCGAAACCTAGAAAGGACAAGTACTATCTGTTGTTATTCCCCGGACCGCTTCCGGGACCTTAAGGTGTGCACTGATTGGCCAGAGTTATGTCATGTGATGTACGAACTCGATGAACTGACGAACATCGTGTCCTATCAAGTACATTTTTTTTGTGTTAATTAAATACGACAAAATGACACCAAACTCTGGCAAGACGTATGTCAGGTCATTGTAGATTTCACATATAAAAACGAGTTTTTAAATGCTTTGTTTGGGTTTGCCGAGAAGCAATATGAACATTTATGCTTCTATGCAACTTATTTTTATTTTTTTGTTGTTTTCTATTTTTTGATATTCTATCCGTAAATGTAAAGTATTAAAAAGTAACGCCCTTTTTCTAAATTTCAAAGAGATATTATAGGCTCTATATTACTTTTTATGCACCTCCTTAAAAAAAGCTAAACGCATGCTGACTTGATAGTGTTTTTATATGATGCCTGTTTTTATTTATCCATATTTTGATCGGTGGGCTGTTGCATGTAAGTGATCATTCATATAACGTTTATTTGTCATCTCTATTTCTGATTGTATATATTAGCACTGTGTTTTAGTTCGCTATGTATTAACCATTGGCTTTTATTTAATCGCAACCCATGGTATGTATGCAACTGTTGAATAAAATGTAGACAGTGACTTTAATTTTAATTTGGCCATTATGGGCCGTGAGGCGCCCTCTTCAGACCAAAATTAATTAAAGCAATAGTTATGGATTTATTTTTCCATGTCCATTTTTTTTTCAGTTCGGTCATAGGTCCCTCCCATTTCGTACGCCTACTCAATATTACCGTAACATTTAGAAAAAGGGAATACTAATACTAATACAGTAGTAGTATTAAAAAGTAGTATTAGTATTAGTAATACTAATACTAATACTAATACCGTAATGCAGTGGTTCTCAACCACAAAAACAACTATGATAAGAAAAACGTAATTATATAATGTAAATAATTTTATTTTATTATCTGGACCAGAACACAATCGATATCCTAAGATTTCAATTATAACGCAACAAATATGCAAATCTGTGAAAACGTCAATATCCTACAATTGACCAATAAATAAATAAATAAATAAATAAATAAATAAATGTAATTGAAGTAAAATAGCTACAAAACATTCTGAAAAATATTAAATTAAATGCAATTTTAAATCCACACGGAGTCGTTTAGACTTGATAGTGTTTTTATATGATGCCTGTTTTTATTTATCCATATTTTGATCGGTGGGCTGTTGCATGTAAGTGATCATTCATATAACGTTTATTTGTCATCTCTATTTCTGATTGTATATATTAGCACTGTGTTTTAGTCGGCTATGTATTAACCATTGGCTTTTATTTAATCGCAACCCATGGTATGTATGCAACTGTTGAATAAAATGTAGACAGTGACTTTAATTTTAATTCGGCCATTATGGGCCGTGAGGCGCCCTCTTCAGACCAAAATTAATTAAAGCAATAGTTATGGATTTATTTTTCCATGTCCATTTTTTTTTCAGTTCGGTCATAGGTCCCTCCCATTTCGTACGCCTACTCAATATTACCGTAACATTTAGAAAAAGGGAATACTAATACTAAAACAGTAGTAGTATTAAAAAGTAGTATTAGTATTAGTAATACTAATACTAATACTAATACCGTAATGCAGTGGTTCTCAACCACAAAAACAACTATGATAAGAAAAACGTAATTATATAATGTAAATAATTTTCTTTTATTATCTGGACCAGAACACAATCGATATCCTAAGATTTCAATTATAACGCAACAAATATGCAAATCTGTGAAAACGTCAATATCCTACAATTGACCAATAAATAAATAAATAAATAAATAAATGTAATTGAAGTAAAATAGCTACAAAACATTCTGAAAAAATATTAAATTAAATGCAATTTTAAATCCACACGGAGTCGTTTTAATGGTTTTGCACATTTCGATGTATTAATTATAATACATTTAAGTTACATTTAGTCATTTAGCAGACGCTTTTATCCAAAGCGACTTACAAATGAGGACAAAGCAAATGATTCATCAAAAGGTGCAAAACAAAACCCGTAAAAATGCAACGAGAGGACTGTTTCATTTTTACATTTGTAAAAATGTACATGTATATATCTATGGTTATGGATATGCACATATGTACATATCTATGGTTTCACCCCTCCCGCCCATTGCGATGCCCATAGCAATTTCACAACTCAACCCGCCCATTCGAGGTGATTGGCAGCCTCACCAACCAATGACTTGTAGTCAAGGAAACACATCTGTGTTTCATTTCCTCTTTCTTTCTTTTTTTTCATAGCTTTTCTTATTTGGACCAGGAATTATAACAGACGTCATAAGATACATATGCAGCCACAGTTTTGTATGCACATGTGTTTCATTTATTTTGCTCTATTTTTCAGGAGGTGCAGAAAGCAGCTTCTCTGTTCTTCATGTACAGTGATTTGTCTTCCATGATCCCCAGTCTCATAGTGACCCTCCTCCTGGTGGCCTACAGCGATCAGCGTGGCCGAAAGATCACTAATATTTTGCCCCTCATTGGGTCTCTGGTCTACACGCTTTCATTCCTGGCGGTCTCCTTCTTCGAGCTCAACCTCTACCTCCTCATTGCCGCCAGCTTCGTAAGTGCCCTCTTTGGGGGTATCGGCACCATGCTAGGTGGCTGCTTCTCCTATGTGGCCGATTTGTGCGAGGACAGCAAGCAGAAAACTCTTCGCATGGCTGTAGTGGACATGATGATTGGCTTGTTGGCCGGTGTGGCATCAATCTCCACTGGCTACTTCCTGCATGCGGTCGGGTTCAACTGGCCTTTCTTCACGTCTGCCATATTTCAGGTGGTTAACTTGCTATATGCCATCTTCATTCTGGAAGAAACCAGGGTGATTGACCGGTCAGAGACTGTGGCTTGTTGTCAGGCCATGCAGAAACTTGTATGTGGTATCTACAACTTGTTTGCAGGAGGCAGTAGTCAAAGAAAATGGATTCTTGTGCTGTTGATTGTCACTTTCTCCTCCTTATCTTTTGTCAATACGGGGGGTCTGTCCATGATCACACTTTACGAACTCAATGAGCCGCTGTGCTGGAGCGAGATCCTCCTTGGCTATGGCGCCGCGGCCAGCACCTCCATCTTTATCACTAGTTTTGTCGGTGTGTATTTGTTCTCCCTCTGTCTGTCTAACACTGCCATCGCCTTCATCGGGATGCTGTCAGTCGCTATAAGCATGTTCATGACGGCCTTCGCAAAGACCACGCTCATTATGTTTCTCGGTGAGCATGAACATACACAGTCCAAAATTCATTTTAGAAAACCATTTTCATATATTATATATGATGTTTTTTTGGAATTAGGATACAGCATTTACCATGTTAGGTATTACTTTAGATATATAATAGTCATGCATGACAGAAAAAATGACAAGGGCAGAAATAGTTTATATTTGTGTCTTACCAAATTCTTACATACAGTAGTACACACACATACATTTAGAACACAAATGTAGTTACACTGTCTTTTTTATCATATTATATATTTTTTATCAAATTGCAAAATGAATCTACATTATAATGTTATGCCTAGCTTAAGCTTGTAGCTTAAAAAAAGTTTATACTTAAAATGATAATATTCTTTTTATTTATCAGCTATAACATGAAACAATTTGTTGTATTGACCATACGTTTAATATTAGTGCAATTTTGTTTAAAGTAAGTTGTTAGTAATTAGCTCCAACAATTAAGGAAAAGAGAGAATAGATAAACCTTCAACAATGAATAAATCACAGAATTACAATTTTTATAATACGTCAAATAATTTGTAAATGTGTGTCTTCTCACAGCTCAATTTTGCTCTTAACATCTGTTCAAAGTGGTATATATGGAACACTGCATATGTTATTGTATGTTGAAGATTTATCAAATTAATTAAGAGCTAACAGCAGCTGTTCCTGGGTACATCAATCTCACATATCTTATCACACGTATTATGTGTACAGTAATACAATGATAAAGTTTGCTTAATTAACTTCTTTGATAACTGAACACAGTTGCACTGGCAACTGTACTGAAGTGTAAATTAATTTCATTATCAGATATTATCAGCAATCTGTATGTTGTAGTTTGGAAAAAAAAATTTCTTTGTAAATTAGCTACATAAATTTGTCCAACATGGAATAAAAGACAGTGTGAGTTCTAAATTTGTAGCCATGTAAAACAGGTGAAAATGTATGTAATTCTGGATGTCTTGTTTGTTTAGTTAATGTGAGTATTGATGTGTTTACTTACAGTAAGGATTCCTGCTATGTTTGCCATCATGCCGTTCCCTGTCCTGCGTTCGATGATGTCAAAGGTCATCTCAAAGTCTGAGCAGGGTGAGTGACTCTGAAAATCACTGTTCCAAAGCAAAAGTCCTTATTCAGCAAGATGCCGGCTCTTCTCAGCTCAAGAATGAGTTTTTGTGTGTTTTGTTTTTTTTCGAAGTGGTGTTACATTTAAGGATCCTTATGTGAATGCTTTAACCCTGTATGTATGCATTCCTCCTCCTTTTGAAGAGACAATCATATCAGACTTTTCTTTGTTTACCCTTCATGTTTTCTCAGGAGCACTCTTTGCCTGTGTGGCCTTTACGGAAAACCTGAGCACTAACGGGTCCTCTGCGGTTTTTAGCAGAATCTATGCGGCCACCGTGGCATGGTGTCCTGGCTTTATCTTTATGTTGGGTGCTGGACTCTGTATCATTCCCATAAGTCTATTAGGGTAAGAGCTGCACTGAAACATAACCTGTTATTGATCTTTATAATGCTGAAATGTCTAAACCGTGCATTTAATACCACTTTGAAATGATTGCTGATATATATATAGCACTTTAAGTGTGAGAAAAGCACATTGTAAATAAAATGTATGATTGTATTATTATTATTATTATTATATCAAATTAAAAAAATTGTTTTAGAGAGGCTTCATAAATAGGAATAGAATACATTTGATCATTTTAAATGAAAAATGAAACACCAAAATCTACATTTAATCAGTTTTAAATGCTACAAGTGAATTTCATCATATCATTATATTGTACAAAAGGATAAACATATATTTATTTTTAAAAAAAGATTACATTAAACAGTGTTATTAAATTATTAGTGTTTTTAAAGCAGCAACCTGTAGCAACCTGTAGGTCTTAGAAACGGGTTATTCCTAACTTTTAACTGACGTGGTTTTGATTAATAGGCTGTAGTTCCTCATTCATAAATGCCAGCTAAGTCTTACATTTCCTCTTTCGCTTTTTGCATCTGCTTGTATTTATTGCACTTGGGTGTTGGCTAAGAATGCTGATTCATTCTGACTTTGTGTCCCACTCCAGCATCCTTAGGTGTTTCCATTCATTGGATTCTAATGACACTCAAGCACTCTTGTCAGAAGATGGGACTGAAGCCTCACATGACCCACCTGAAGCTTAAAATCAACGGGAGTTTGGATACCTCATGGTTCCCCTGTGTGTTTCTTTACATTTCCTCATACCAACATATGTGGGTAATCTGTTCAAGCCTATGTGTATTTTTAGTATTTTGAGTCGCTGCCATGAAATATGCATTTTTGCTGAAATGCAGTATATGCTTATGGTGGTTTTGGAAGGGAACAGAACTTTATATTTCTAAAGGGAAATTTTTTGAAAGAGGGAGTATTTTTAAAAATAATAATAATAAGATTTTCAGCAAAAACTAAATGTATATTTCCTTAAGGAAATACCAGTCACTTGCAAGGCAGCAACAAAACAGTAACAGTCTAAGGTGAGTTTAGGTTAGGCTTTGATTCTGTTTCGTCCACAAACAAGAATGTAGTTAATGTGAAGGGTAATGACAAGACCAATCATAATTCAGTGTGCAAATAGATGTAAGAAAGATGACCAATCCAATTAAGTATGCAAATATAACAATTATATCTACACCTTTAAAGAACTTAAGGGTTTAAAAATTGAAAATCGTGGTTTGAATAGAGTTAAAGAGACCAGAATAGAGTTAGTTTTAATAGATTTAGAATTAGAACCGAATTAATTTATTGTATGTACTGAATTAAGTGCAGAAGTTTAATACTTAGAGATTGAATGTTTGAGGGATATCAGTACATTGCTACCTTACAAGTGTAAAGTTTGGGCTGATGTGCAATATATATATATTTTTTTGAACCAACATTTACTGTAGATTTATAAAGTATATAAAATTGTATTTTATAAAGCATAAGATTTAGGATGCATCTTTATAGTGTTTTAAAGTTGTCTATGCTATTCTAAGTGTGGCAGGTTTTCATTAGTCTCATATTTGCACAGATCTGAGTAATGAGCAGTTTAGCCAATAAGCTCTGCCCTGCCATTGACTGTCTGTCATCTGAAACAAGTTAAGATACATAAATGATACACTGGTGTAGATCAGTTTACTTTGTTTGGAGGCTTAGCTGTGAAAAAAGTGATTTTGGAGGACTGGGCAGATCAGTCAGTTGATATTTGTACTTATCTGCCTGTATTGTTCTCCTACACCCACAAACATACACATTCCCAACAGGAATGCATATTGAACCACTGGGGGAAATAACCCAGTTCACCTCTTTCATTCATACAAACATGCTTAAACCCAACTAAGTTTGGTAACTTGTGTGCAGTTGTGATGTTTTGTATAGGAATACATTTACATAAAGTTTCTATTATCAAATGTAATAATATAAAGGATTAATGTCTGTTAACTTTACAGCATGTAAAACCTAATGATGTGTTATGTGAAACATTTAAATTGTGCTTTCCAGGCTTGGAAATGATCAGGTTCTAGAAATTATTATTGTTATTATTATTAATAATAATCAGCTCCTAATTCTATTGCTAATATAGCGTCTGCTAAATGAATAAATATAAATTCACCAAATAGCTCTTTGTGAGTCTAATTTAACATTGTTTGTTTAGTTAATGTGAGTATTGATGTGTTTACTTACAGTAAGGATTCCTGCTATGTTTGCCATCATGCCGTTCCCTGTCCTGCGTTCGATGATGTCAAAGGTCATCTCAAAGTCTGAGCAGGGTGAGTGACTCTGAAAATCACTGTTCCAAAGCAAAAGTCCTTATTCAGCAAGATGCCGGCTCTTCTCAGCTCAAGAATGAGTTTTTGTGTGTTTTGTTTTTTTTCGAAGTGGTGTTACATTTAAGGATCCTTATGTGAATGCTTTAACCCTGTATGTATGCATTCCTCCTCCTTTTGAAGAGACAATCATATCAGACTTTTCTTTGTTTACCCTTCATGTTTTCTCAGGAGCACTCTTTGCCTGTGTGGCCTTTACGGAAAACCTGAGCACTAACGGGTCCTCTGCGGTTTTTAGCAGAATCTATGCGGCCACCGTGGCATGGTGTCCTGGCTTTATCTTTATGTTGGGTGCTGGACTCTGTATCATTCCCATAAGTCTATTAGGGTAAGAGCTGCACTGAAACATAACCTGTTATTGATCTTTATAATGCTGAAATGTCTAAACCGTGCATTTAATACCACTTTGAAATGATTGCTGATATATATATAGCACTTTAAGTGTGAGAAAAGCACATTGTAAATAAAATGTATGATTGTATTATTATTATTATTATTATATCAAATTAAAAAAATTGTTTTAGAGAGGCTTCATAAATAGGAATAGAATACATTTGATCATTTTAAATGAAAAATGAAACACCAAAATCTACATTTAATCAGTTTTAAATGCTACAAGTGAATTTCATCATATCATTATATTGTACAAAAGGATAAACATATATTTATTTTTAAAAAAAGATTACATTAAACAGTGTTATTAAATTATTAGTGTTTTTAAAGCAGCAACCTGTAGCAACCTGTAGGTCTTAGAAACGGGTTATTCCTAACTTTTAACTGACGTGGTTTTGATTAATAGGCTGTAGTTCCTCATTCATAAATGCCAGCTAAGTCTTACATTTCCTCTTTCGCTTTTTGCATCTGCTTGTATTTATTGCACTTGGGTGTTGGCTAAGAATGCTGATTCATTCTGACTTTGTGTCCCACTCCAGCATCCTTAGGTGTTTCCATTCATTGGATTCTAATGACACTCAAGCACTCTTGTCAGAAGATGGGACTGAAGCCTCACATGACCCACCTGAAGCTTAAAATTTGGAAGTTTGGATACCTCATGGTTCCCCTGTGTGTTTCTTTACATTTCCTCATACCAACATATGTGGGTAATCTGTTCAAGCCTATGTGTATTTTTAGTATTTTGAGTCGCTGCCATGAAATATGCATTTTTGCTGAAATGCAGTATATGCTTATGGTGGTTTTGGAAGGGAACAGAACTTTATATTTCTAAAGGGAAATTTTTTGAAAGAGGGAGTATTTTTAAAAATAATAATAATAAGATTTTCAGCAAAAACTAAATGTATATTTCCTTAAGGAAATACCAGTCACTTGCAAGGCAGCAACAAAACAGTAACAGTCTAAGGTGAGTTTAGGTTAGGCTTTGATTCTGTTTCGTCCACAAACAAGAATGTAGTTAATGTGAAGGGTAATGACAAGACCAATCATAATTCAGTGTGCAAATAGATGTAAGAAAGATGACCAATCCAATTAAGTATGCAAATATAACAATTATATCTACACCTTTAAAGAACTTAAGGGTTTAAAAATTGAAAATCATGGTTTGAATAGAGTTAAAGAGACCAGAATAGAGTTAGTTTTAATAGATTTAGAATTAGAACCGAATTAATTTATTGTATGTACTGAATTAAGTGCAGAAGTTTAATACTTAGAGATTGAATGTTTGAGGGATATCAGTACATTGCTACCTTACAAGTGTAAAGTTTGGGCTGATGTGCAATATATATATATTTTTTTGAACCAACATTTACTGTAGATTTATAAAGTATATAAAATTGTATTTTATAAAGCATAAGATTTAGGATGCATCTTTATAGTGTTTTAAAGTTGTCTATGCTATTCTAAGTGTGGCAGGTTTTCATTAGTCTCATATTTGCACAGATCTGAGTAATGAGCAGTTTAGCCAATAAGCTCTGCCCTGCCATTGACTGTCTGTCATCTGAAACAAGTTAAGATACATAAATGATACACTGGTGTAGATCAGTTTACTTTGTTTGGAGGCTTAGCTGTGAAAAAAGTGATTTTGGAGGACTGGGCAGATCAGTCAGTTGATATTTGTACTTATCTGCCTGTATTGTTCTCCTACACCCACAAACATACACATTCCCAACAGGAATGCATATTGAACCACTGGGGGAAATAACCCAGTTCACCTCTTTCATTCATACAAACATGCTTAAACCCAACTAAGTTTGGTAACTTGTGTGCAGTTGTGATGTTTTGTATAGGAATACATTTACATAAAGTTTCTATTATCAAATGTAATAATATAAAGGATTAATGTCTGTTAACTTTACAGCATGTAAAACCTAATGATGTGTTATGTGAAACATTTAAATTGTGCTTTCCAGGCTTGGAAATGATCAGGTTCTAGAAATTATTATTGTTATTATTATTAATAATAATCAGCTCCTAATTCTATTGCTAATATAGCGTCTGCTAAATGAATAAATATAAATTCACCAAATAGCTCTTTGTGAGTCTAATTTAACATGTAGATGTCTAGAAATTTTTACATTGTGTGTTTTATCATTGTGGCCTGAAGGTAGCAGTATAGATACGCATATAAATATGGCAGTATAGGCTAGTCTTGGCACCTTTGAAAGTTTATTGATCTTTCATTTAAGTAATTTTTTTACTTGTTTCAATGAAAGTGAAGAGGGTAAGAACTTTATACACACACACACACACACACACACACACACACACATACACAT
>NW_015505535.1:192393-208357 GCF_001515645.1 Sinocyclocheilus grahami | reverse complement strand
TATATATGATGCAATACATTTGTCCAGACAAAAATAAACTGAATACACAATGGAAATTAGGAGTGCCCAAAGAAAATTAGTGCTATCCTGTGTATAAATTTAGAAATCCACTGACGTCTGTCCTGTCACACCTCCCTGTGGATTTGATTACCAAACCCCCTTTAGATTTTGACGTGATGAGAGGTCAGTGATCTGTATCTCTCCGTAACTGTGCAGTCAGGGTGTCTGCCGAGTGAAAGTATGATAAATCTGAAGTGGAGGGGCAGTGGGCTTCTCTGGTTTCCAAAATGAGGCTTCGCTGACTCCACATGATCTACCTCACCACAGACTGCTGTCTCCCCCACACCCTCTGTTTATCTCCCTCTCTCATTTCTCTCTCTTTTAATCTATGTATTTCTCTGTCTTTCTGCTGTCTCCCCTTTCCGTGCACTCCCACCCCCCATATCCAGACACATTCTGTTTTATTTCGTCTTTATTCAGATGCATAGGCATCCACACATGCCTGATTCACAACCCCTTGAACCGTTTGTGGTTGGCTAAGCCAGATAACACTCGCACCCACACGCCACCCATGGATGAAACGCATCCACGCTCCTAACAAACAGTTGGACCCTTCTCTCAATGGACACATCTGGGGCTTGTTGGACACAGATGTTTCTGCAGGCCCACGCCCCATTTCAGGGGTTACAGCCACATGCTGAACAGCTCGTGTCATATAAGGTAATGTGAACCTTGTTTGCTAGCAATAACTTAAAGGGATAGTTCATCCAGAAATAAAATTCTATTATTTAGCTACTTACCCTCATGTTGTTTCAAAACGGTGAGACTTTTTCATCTGTGGAACATAAAAGGACATATTTTGAGAAATGTCTCGATGTTTTCTGTTGTCTATTAATTTGAGGTTAAGGCGATAGTTCACCCAAAAATGAAAATTCTTTCATTAATTACCCTCATGTCGTTCCAAACCCGTAAGGGTGAGTAATTAATGACGATTCTTATTTTGGGTAAACTATCCCTTTAATGGTCACCAAAAACTGTGATAACCAGCATTCTTACCATTCATTCCTCAGATGTCAAACAGGTTTGGAATGACATGAGGGTGAGTAAAGGATGATTTTTAGCCAAACTATCCCTTTAAAAGGTGAAGTGTGCAATATTTATGCCAGTACTGTCACCAAGGTTGCATCCAAATACCATACTTTTCTACGGAAGAGGAGTTGTGACCAGGTAACAAAAATACTCTATGTTGTAAGAATATTTAGCTAACGTTCCTATTAAGTCATGAAAATGTTTATCCAGTTTTTTAGGTTTTTAAAAATTTTTATTCCTGGTTATGCAAATGTTACGGGACATTCCATTTTAGCATTTTGCATGAACAACGTAGAAATACATTTGTACTAAAATTTCTGTGCTACAGTAGGCTAAATATTTTTTATTATATTAATATATTTGTGCTAAATATATTTGTGCTAAAACATTATTTAAGGCCAGATGAACGAACAGTCTATTAATGTTACTGGAAGAACGTTTATTCATAACTTTGATATAACCTTGCAAGAACATTAGCTGTTAGCTGAGCAGTGAAGCAATGCAAACAGGTCACATGACAATGAAAACAAGGCACCTGTAGTATGTCCAGATTACATTCATACTACCCACATTCATACTATATAGAACATACTTTATTAACAGTCATAGATTACTTTTTCAAAATAAGTATACCTACTTCGAATTACAGTGAGTTCGGATGAAACCCAAACAAGTTTCCAAAACACTGCCCCCGTCTACTATTTGTCAAACATCAGATAGTCCTGACTCCTGCCCCCAAATTCACTATTGGTTCAACTATAAAGGGGCTTTTGATCCAGCTAGGGCAAAAAACAAAAACACAGTTCTCCATTTATTCACAGGTTCACAGTGTATTCTGACAAAATATATAGCCTACCATTTACTTGCCATATACCATATATTATTACTTTATATTATAGTAGATATATAGTAGATTTATCACCAGTACCCAATTATTTTGGAAACTCTCCTTTTTCTTTTTCTCTATCTTTTCAGCTCAGGGTTGTCGCTGGAGGTTTTGGAACTGTTGTGCATTCTCGTGGTGCCATCAGCCAATCAGCATGGTCAGTAATTAATTACATGGATTTTACATCTCAGACAAATGTCTCAAAAAGTTTTTATATTGGATTTTTATTTCTTTTATATTTGACAGAATCATAGAGAAATAAAACGGCAATGCACTAGCTACTGTATCCTCTTGGGAGAGAGAATATAATATTTTAACATTGAAAATTAAATAACCACAACGTAGGCTGTGTTTAGTAGAAGAAAAAGTCAAGCAACACTGATCAAACCCAGAGAAGACAGGCTGATATTGCAGAGTGGTGCGTGCGTGGAGCTAATCGACTGTGGGCTGTCGGATTCTGGCAGCCACGTCTGTCTCGAGCACTTCACATGCTCTACTGGCCAAAGGATTAAGTGTAAATTCATATTCTGAATAATGACTGACTAGATAACTGCTGTAGCATGTTTACAGTATTTTGCTATTATGATTTAAATCGTTCCATTGGCTGGCTTCATCCACAGCACCTAGATCAGAAGCTGACAGGTATGGAGAGTGTCTCGGGTCACTGAGAGCGTGCCAGCGCAATCCACAGTGCTGCTGTCAGAGACCGATATGAAAAGAATGCATTTTAAACCTTGTTGGTTTGAACGTTGGCCAGCAGAATGAATTTTGGATACTGTTATACACTCGTATATTATGTGTCTGTTGAAATTAAAATGATGTTTTCTGTTGAACGAGTATAAAATATTTTTAGATTTTGTATATAAAAAAGTTATAACAACTACTTATATATACTAGTGATATTTTTATATAGCCTACTGCAAACATTTATTTTTATAAAAAAATGTATACATCATTTTTTTTTATAGATTTTATAGATTAAGTAGATTAGGGCTGACGGTGTTGACCAGATTTAATACGATTTATATAAATTATAAACGAATAATTAATAAAAAAAATGTAAATGCATTTTTTTCTTCATTTTGATCCTCAAAAGCACTGGCATTGCTGCCATTGCCTTTGCAACATCTCTTTCGGAGTCGTTTTTCCCTTTGTTTCACTTGAAAGGTCAAAACTTTGTGTTTTTGTTCGCCTGTCGCTTTGTACTGTTTGCTCTTCCCATGTAATTTCTTACAGGCTTGTTTGTATTTAGCTGACGCTCTAGCAGTGGGTGAACGCTTTGTGCCTCACCCATAATTACAGTGTTTCAGTGCCCTGCTGCTTGGCTCTGTGGGAGGGTGAGCTTCACTTACTGTAGGCACTGCCACTGAACTCACTATATTACTGCAAAGATAGAGACGGATACTACATCTGTCTAATAATTGTATAATTGTGTGTTCTGCTACATATTTGCTACATTAGCTAGCAATTTCTCTTTCCTAATTGCAAGATACTGTAATCTCATATAATATTAGCTAAACAGCATATGCATGTCCAAAAGTTTGGGGCCAGCAATATTTTTTTTTAAAGGATGCATTACATTGATCAAAATAGAGAGTAAATACTTTTATAAAGTCACTAAAGATTTCAATTTCAGTTCTTTTTGGACTTTCTAGTTATCATATAATCCCTATTAACCATTAAGCAACTCAACTGTTTTCATAATAAGAATTTCTTGAACACCAAATGATTTCTGAATGATCTTGAGACACTGAAGACTGGAGCATTGACTGCTAAAAATTCAGCTTTGCCATCACAGGAATAAATTACAGTTTAAAACATATTAAAATAGAAACAGTTATTCTAAATTGTAATAACATTTCACTTTTTCTGCATTTTAGATCGAATAAATACAGAGACTTTAAAAAAAATCATATACTGACCTTATATCAACATTTCTCGTTTTGTGTTCAAGAAAGAAAGTCATACAGGTTTGGAACGACGTGAGGGTAAAGAGTAAATAATGAGAGAACTTCCATTTTTGGATGAACTATCCCTTAACCATTTTGCCATATTTTATTTATGCAGCTCATGTTTCGATGCCAGCAAACTCACCATAAAAACCAGCACCGTATCACATTGCCAGGATATGTGGAGGGTCCCGTTCCTTCCTTCTGTCTCCCATCTCCCTCTAACCACATTGCTGTTACAAATTGACAGGCTATTTATTTTCAATCTCAAATATAGATCAGAAAGCTACATTTCAAACCACAGGCCTGGTCCTCCATAGGCCCGTCTGTCTCTTCCACTCAAACCCAATCTGAGGCATCTCAAGGCCAGTCCACCTCTGTCGTTCTGCCCCAGGAGGGGTGAGTCTCACGTGGAGCTCAGGTCAGTCCAGACACAGCTGCTTCATCTCCTCTGACAGGCAACATTGTGCTGCCGATCTGGTCCTTTTTATAGCATGCAGAAGAAATCTATCCAAGGAAATCTTCTTGTTTCGAGGGCATTTTTTTCTTGATGTGGTTTTATATTTATAGAAGACTAAAGAATTTTTATGTGCTGTAAAGGAAGATAGAAATTTAAAATTTGAATCAACGCAGAAGTGCAGAATGGAAAGGCAAATAGAAGGAAACTCTGTAGTATTTATTATTAGAAATCAATTACATTCAAATGAAGCTAATCTACTCTGCAGTGCTGATTATATATTTAGATCTGAAATATTATGATTCACAGCACCCTCTTCAGGCACAACAGTCATGAAAAGGTTAGTGTGTCAATCAATAAATGTTAAATTCTTGTCCTGTCTGTAGGAGCCTTCATGTTAGTGTGCTATGTGCCATGATTACCTGCTGCATCCACACAGTTCAGTACTTGCTCAGCTGCAGGGCATTTCATTGTCTATTGATTTCTGCTTAACTGTAGCAGTGGGGGACTGCAGTACAATCCTCAGGTCATGTGAAAGGCTTCTGCGATTTTCCCTTGCAAATGTCTACTTGGATTTAAAAAACAATATTAAATTTAATTTATTTCAGTCAGTCAAATATATAATGTAACATGCATATATACATATGTGTGTATATTATATATATATATATATATATACATATATAGTATAACGTTATTTATATATATATATATATATATATATATATATATATATACACTGTATATATATGTATATGATATATTTGGATTTTTTTTGAATAAATGATGAGAGAATTTCCATTTTTGGTGAACGATCCCTTAACCTAACCATTTTGCTCATATTTTATTCATGCAGCTCATGTTTCGATGACAGCAAGCTCACCATAAAAACCAGCACCATATTACATTGCCAGGATATGTGGAGAGCCCTGTTCCTTCCTTCTGTCTCCCATCTCCCTCTGACCACATTGCTGTTACAAATTGACAGGCTATTTATTTTCTCTCAAATATAGATTAAAACACCGCATTTCAAACCACAGGGCAAGTCCTCCATAGGCCCGTTTGTCTCTTCCACTCAAACCCAATCTGAGGCATCTCAAGGCCAGTCCACCTCTGCCGTTCTGCCCCAGGAGGGGTGAGTCTCACATGGAGCTCAGGTCTGTCCAGACACAGCTGCTTCATCTCCACTGACAGGGAACTTTGTGCTGTCGATCTAGTCCTTTTTATATTGTGGTGAAGGAATCTATCCAAGGAAACCTTTCATGTTTCGAAAGCATTACTTTGTGGTTTATATTTATAGGAGACTGATTAAATGATTTTTATGTGCTATACAGGAAGATATACATTTCAAATTTGAATCATAAGCAATGCAGAAGTGCAGGATGGAAAAGCAAATAGAAAGGAATATCTGTGGTATTTATAATTAGAAATCAATTAGATTCAATGAAACTAATCTACTCTGCAGTGCTGATTATATGTGCTATATGTTTAGATCTGAAATAGTATGATTCACAGCATCCTCTTCATGCACAACAGTCATCGAAAGGTTAGTGTGTCAGTCAATAACTGTTTAATTCTTGTCTGTGTCTGTGATTACCTGCTGCATCCACACAGTTCAGTTCATGCTCAACTGCAGGCCATTTCATTGTCTATTGATTTCTGCTTAACTGTAGCAGTGGGGGACTGCAGTACAATCCTCAGGTCATGTGAAAGGCTTCTGCGATTTTCCCTTGCAAATGTCTACTTGGATTTAAAAAACAATATTAAATTTAATTTATTTCAGTCAGTCAAATATATAATATAACATGCATATATACATATGTGTGTATATTATATATATATATATATATATACATATATAGTATAACGTTATTTATATATATATATATATATATATATATATACATACACTGTATATATATGCATATGATATATTTGGATTTTATTTTTAGTGTCTAATTTTAATTTTTATTTAGACAAAAAACTATGTGTGTTTGGTATCATATTTATGGAAAATAGTACAATTCTATATTCTATTAAATTTCTATATTCTATACAATTTTGTCTAAACATTAAAAATAAAACACTAAAACTAAAATCAATTTTACAAAGCATAATGTACAGTATAATAAATTCACATTCTAATTAAGCTCAAGATTAAATTAAACAGTAGTGTTATATTATTATTCATGTTCTTAATAATTAACTTTAAGTGAGCATTAGATGACGGAAAAGATGATCTTGTTGTAAAAAGAGAGAAAATAAGCATTCAATTTAAGTCAATAAGTTTGAGATTTGTCTCGTCTTTTCAGAGTTTGATTAGACAGTGAATAAAGGCCTACATTTTAATCTAAATATACCAGTCAAATATTATAGCTGAATTTCATGATAGCTTCACATCCTTTTTCGATATTGAACATTTTGGGTCTCATTGACTTTAACATACAGACAAAAACAGTTAAACATCCTTCAAAATATTTTATTTTGTGTTCCACAAGAAAGAAAGTCATACAGGTTTGGAACAACATGATGACAGATTTTTCTTTTAGATGAACTATATGGCTATAACTTTAATCTTTTAAAAGCTTGAAAGAAAATGTTGCTTTGCAAGACAAATCTGTTTTCTTTACTGGTTTATCATAGTTGCTTGAAGAACATACTATTTATGATATCATCTTTTATAATTTTTTCATTGCTTAGGCATGTTGGCCAAAAATTGCCCTTTTTTGACAAGACAAGATAAGGGCTTCACCTCCTATAAAAGCACGATCGCATTGCAAAAATCCTCCCTAAACATATTTCTGATGGCCTTCAAGGACCCCTGCCGTCTCGCTCCCACGCTCTAATTTGTAAAAACCTGAAAAAACAGCAGGTGTTATTAGAGTTGATTATGAAAGGACTTAAGTGCTTGTTTGACAGACTGTTTAAAAAATCATTTTCAACCTTCTTTTAAAAAACCCACTCTGGCTTTTCTTGTTTGAGGATGGTTAACCTCACCGAAACCTCTTCAACAGCTGTGCGATTCACTTCCTACATCGGATGAACTCCAAGGATGTGTCAGCCTCTGTATAAAGACCGTCTCTGAGTGGAACAGAGGAGTTACCAGCTTTGATATCTGATATATTGCACAGCAGGAGAATTTGTCCTCTGCCCTTTAGCTAAAGACATTTCGCTTTATATTTTACTCTTGCTGGTGTGTTGAACAAATGTGACGAGGAAAGAAATGATAAATGATGAGATATGCTTCCCTCTGCCTCGCTAAACTAAAAGTCATCAATGCATAGAACGGAAATGTTTAGCTTGCGTTCAACATGTGGACTGGACTCATATGGCACACATACTTTGTAAAAAAAAAAATGCCCCCAAAAACAACACTGCAAAGAACACAATTCGAACATTTCTGAGACATTTCAAACTTTCAGATGGTCAAGCTCAGATGAGGAAACTTTATTTATTATAACTTGTTTATGTACAATGGAGAGAAAATGAAAAGGATGGAAATAAAATGGATTTTATCTCCATCCTTTTAACTGTTAACTTACATGAGGTCATCAAAAACAAATGTAACTATTTTTTTTTTATTTTGAGAATGGAATGTTGGGAAGTGACAGAAACCAACTAATTCCACAAAACATCAGAATATAGAGTGCTGCAGGGATAATGTATTTTTGTAGGTCAAAACCACAAAACAAGTTTTTTAGCCCCACTTGGTTATGAAGTCAGGGTTTTTTTCGTTTATAGCCTACAATTAGTTTTCCCATCTGCCAACTGTATTTAGGCTTCAAAATTAATAAAAGTTGTGTTCATTTGTGAAGATTATCATGATGAACAAAACATAAGAATCATAAACTTACATAAACAGTAATTCAAAATAAGTAAATCCAAAAGAAGTGTTTTACTGCCACCAACTGGACTGGAGTATATGGAATTGCTAAGGAAGGGGGGAAACGCTACAATTAAAGGGATCGTTTACCCAAAAATGGAAATTCTGTCATTAATTACTTATGAGGGTGAGGGATTAATGTCAGAATTTAATTTTTTTGGGTGAACTATATCTTTAAGTACACTATTCCATTAATCAAATGCTTGCTTGAACACTTTAATACATTTACCTGGACTAGTTTCTTTATTATGTTTAATCAATAATGTATATATTTTTGTCCATAATCACATTTAAGTAAACTTTGCAGGGCCCCACTTCTCTTAGATATTGTTCGACCCCCCCCCCCCTTTAATTAAGATAGCAAACAGCATTCAGAATGGTGATTTTGAATGGAAAAGTCATCCAAAACATTTTATAACTAGAAAAGGAAAGTTTTTACGATCTTGTTTGAATGTTTTAAAAATGTTTAAAAAGCCTTAAATGTTGAATGTTAGTATGATAGATTTTATAGATTTAATCATATTTAATATATTATCTTTTGTGGACCAGGGTGGAAGAACACTTCCAAGTGTTTCCCATTTCAAAGAATGCAACTGTTTTTGAACGGCAATCTCATCTGTCCCAGAACAAAAAAAAGCAACCATTAGCTCATCGGGAACACAATACACTTACAAAAATGTAAAAGAGTATACTATCAAAGCCCCACTCAAATATTAAAATAAAACAATATGTGATATGTTCCTACTTGTACCAATTTCTTGGCAGCGCTAAATTCAAAAAGTGTCAAATCTTTTGAACAAGTCTCAAACTGACAAGGGACCAGTATGCGATCAGCAGTGTGTCTCTGACAAATGGCAAATTAAAGAGAAGAGGAAGGGTGGACTTCGAGTTAAGAGAGAAAATAAACTCAACACTGGACAACAATAGCTGAATATTTGTACATGTTGGAGGGGAAAGCACTGGACTTTGCTTATTAACACATGAAAAGTCCAAAGGATGAAGTGTTTCTTGACTCTTTTCCCAAATAGCATTGTTGAATATTTGTTGGCAAACTTTTGTCCATCTAGATGTTCCATTCTTTCCTTGCACTGACCTCAAAACGAGTTTCACAGTAAAATCTGTCAATTAAAAGTCAAGACTTCACAGTTTACTGACTTTATCCAGCCTTTTTTTTTTTGGTGTGTGCAGTCTCCCAAAATATTTTCAGCTGATATTTTTGGTATGTCAGCGTGAGTGCGTAACCCAGGAGCGGTCAGCTTCTGATGTGTGCAAGGCCTGCCGCCGTATTTAGAGTGAAAACACCATGCAGTGTTTTACCAGATCATCGTACACTATCCCCACTGCAAATTAGAGCCTGTGCTGTTCGCCCGGGTCTCTTTCTTCAGTGCTGTTAAATGAAAACAGACCGATGTGGCAAATCCATATACAAACACACAGTGCACATACTGTACAAAGTCATGTATGCACACAAATGAAGTCTCATGATTGCATATACAGAAGCAAAACCCATCATGCCTCAGTAATGAGTTAAATTTTTAGATTTCTGGTTAAATATGATTTCTGTTGTGGGATGTGGATGCGGTTTCTTTTATATTAAAGATTTGGAGTGATGCCAAGCCATGAGAGTTGCTGTGAAATTAACTTGTGTACTTTTTCCAAAAAGCAATGGTGCACAGCCACCCACTCTGGAGTGTTAATCAATTTTAATGCTTGGTTGCAGAAACTGATATGTATTTTATGTCAATTAGCAGTTACCTTAGGGAAATATGAATCATTACTGCAGTATGATTGAACATATATGCAGTAGTTTAATTCCCCATAGAGGAACAAGGATCCTCTTACACAAAAATTAGGAATCATTCAGACTGGACATATTGTTTTGAAATTAAATTTAGCTTTCGAAAATAAATTTAAAACAAATATGACAATCTTGCAGAAAAAGGGGGGAAAAACCCAAAAAGTTGGATCTGAATCACTCTCAAAATGAATCAATGCGAAAACAGAATCAGATCAATGAATCATTCAGACCGGGTTTGTGAACTGAATCATTTGACTCACTGAAATGGTTTACCTCAATCGACCTGAAGGATGCATATTTTCACATAAGAATATATCCACCCCACAGGATATTTCTGAGGGTTGCATTCCTTGGCATGGCATACGAATATCTAGTCCTTCCTTTCGGCCTGTCCCTCAGCCCAAGGGTATTCGTGAAATGTACAGAAGCGGCCCTAACTCCCCTCAGGGAGAAAGGCATTTGTCTCGCTACCTACATAGACGACTGGCTGGTGACAGCGCAATTGGAGCACAAAGCGAGAGATCACACAGCAATGCTCCTAGAACATCTACAGAAACTAGGATTAAAATAAAACACCAAAAAGAGTGCTTTAGTTCCCAGACAGTCAATAACATATCTGGGGTTGTTACTGGACTCAGTGACATTCAGAGCGCGGCTGTCAGTGGAGAGAGTAATAAAATTTACGCAATGCCAGGCCAAAGTTCGGAAAGGGAACAGTGTATCTTTTCACACATGCCTCAGAATATTAGGTCTGATTGCCTCAGTTCTAATAGTCATTCCCTTACACAGACTATTTATGAGAGAGTTTCAACGCTGGGTAGCCTCTCTGAGACTGGACCCGTTAAGGCACTCCCGGAGGAGAGTGAGAGTGACGTCAGCAGCAGTCTTAGCACTGCATCATGGGTGACGCCCATGCTTTCTGGTGCAAGGGGTACCTATGGGCATTGTCCAGGCCAGAAAGGTCATAACGATGGACGCATTGTTGTCCAGCTGGGGAAGGGGCATTCATGAGGGCAGTGAATGGAAGATGGGGTCCCCCCGTTGATATCCTCAGCCCTTCACAGAGTGAGGGAGGAGGGATTGAAAATGATACTGGTAGCTCCGTGGTGGCCAGGGAAATATTGGCTGGCGGAGATCATACATATGTAGTACGCAGAGATATAGTCCCTGCCGCTGCGCAGAGATCTGCTGTCACAGACAGGAGGGGGGGGGGGGATTTTTCATCCTCATCCAGAACGCCTGGCACTGTGGGCCTGACCAGTGAGTGGCTAAATATGAATGTGGCTGGTCTGCCAGACAGTGTCATCAGAACTCTACAGAATTCTAGGGCCCTGCCCACTCTATGAATTTAAATGGGGCTTGTTTGAGTGTTGGTGCACGGCTAGACACGTAATCCCCTTTCAGTGTTCAGTGGCAGTTATTCTATCTTTAAGTGTTCTCAACCAGAAAGGTGTTTCTGGCCGCGATAACTGCCTGTCATGTAGGTTTTGGGCAGCATCCTTTGGTATGCCAGTTTATGTAGGGCGTGCGTCGTGCTTTACCAGTCTCAAAACTGATTTCTCCTTCATGGGATCTGGTTCTGGTGCTTGATGTGCTTTCTGTGACTCCCTTTGAGCCACAGGACAAGGCTGACCTGAAATAATTGTCATTTAAAGGGGTCCTATTATGCTTTTTCACTTTTTCAACTTTAGTTAATCTGTAATGTTGCTGTTTGAGCATAAAAATATCTGCAAAGTTACAAAGATCAAAGTCCAATTCAAAAGGAGATATTTTATTTAACAGAAATCACTTTTCAAAAACTACAATGAACGACTCGTTGTGATATCACAAATATCGACGAATGGGACGAGACCTGGTTGAGCTGCACTAGAGAAGGCAACGAGTGTTATCACTAAGTCGGAGACACGTTAGCTTTCCCAAGGCAGACGAACTTAGAGTGGTTACAATCATCCGAGTTTAAATCGCGCTCAAATTGATTTGATTTTGACACAATACTTACACTGAAGCTCGCAGGCAGCTATGGTAAGGGCCGTGACATTTCCCGACCAGGCGCAGAGTGGTGCCAATCACAACACACACTGGCCCAGCAACCAATCACAACACATTTCGTATTTCAGAAGACGTACCTTCATTTGATACAGGAGCTATTAGAGCCGTTCATGCCAGACTGGGGAGAGAGGTGTTGTAATAATGTAAAATATGTGAAAAACAATGTGTTTTTCGAACAACCTAGGATGAGAGCCTGTTCAAGTACACCCCCAAAACAAAAACAAAACTTCGTAAAAGAGCATAATAGGACCCCTTTAAGACGGCGCTGCTGTTAGCTTTGGCTTCAGCGAAGCGCGTAAGTGAAATTCACACACTCTTGGTGCATTCAGAGTCTATGCAATTTATGCCAGGAGATGCAGGGGTGCTTTTGAGACCCAATCCTGCTTTTATGCCCAAAGTGGTCAATTCTATTATTCCTCTTGAGATAAGAGCCTTTAAACCACCGCCTTTTGCTTCAGCAGAACAGCAAAGGCTGAATTTGTTATGTCTGGTGTGTGCTTTACGTATTTACATGGAGAGAACTAAAGGGTTCAGAGAGAGTTATCAGCTGTTTGTTTCTTGGGTGAAGCCGCGTACAGGGAAGCTGATTACTAAACAGCGTTTATCCCATTGGATAGTGGAGGCAATTTCTCTTGCATATTCGAGTAAGAGTCTTACGCCTCCATCTGGTTTACGTGCTCACTCAACGAGAGGAATGCCGACGTCATGGGCTCTCTTTAAAGGGGTCACGTTACAAGATATCTGTGAAGCGGCGAGTTGGTCCTCACCGCACACATTTGCAAGGTTTTATAAACTGGATTTTACAGCTCAAACGTTTGCACATGCCGTATTGAGCGTTGGATCTTGAGTGTTGATTTAACCAGCCCTATATTAGTTTCTTTGGTTGGCAGGAGACTTTGAGACAGGCTATATGGCAATACTGGAGTTAGGATATCCCATAGAGTGACTGTGGGCTCCAGCCCCTGAGTCTGCTCCAGTGTCGGCTCCAGCCCATGAGTCCGCTCCAGTGTCAGCTCCAGCCCCTGAGTCCGCTTCAGTGTCAGCTCCAGCCCCTGAGTCCGCTCCAGTGTCAGCTCCAGCCCCTGAGTCAAGTCAAGTCAAGTCACCTTCTGGAGTCCGCTTCAGTGTCGGCTCCAGCCCCTGAATCCGCTCCAGTGTCGGCTCCAGCCCCTGAGTCCGCTCCAGTGTCGGCTCCAGCCCCTGAGTCTGCTCCAGTGTCGGCTCAAGCCCCTGAGTCCACTCCAGATGGAAAATCAGACTCCAGATTTTAATGGAAAAATGATTGTAGCACCAAAAATTAGCTTAACAAGAAAACAAAGAATACATTGTCATCAAAAACAGAAATTGTATGTTAATGCATTCTGGTGAAATTATTTACATTGGGCATTGCTGAGGGAAAAATAGCCTTATTTTTAATTGTCTTAAGTGCTAATTTAATTTTCAGGAACGCTATGTACAATTCTAGCTCAGTTAGCTCAGAGTAAAATGCAGTGCATAGATGTGAAAGCACAGAAAGCATGATAGTACTGTAATGAGCCTGCAAAAAACATAAAACGACTGCTGGGATAAAGTAGGTGCTAATGACAATGTAAAGGTCACCCAGTCCTATTAATGAGCTTTTGTGGGTCTGAGCGAGGCTACTTTTACCATGACATTACGGCCTTTGAGAGTGTGCGATCTCATTTGCTGGTGTGTTAAAGGAACACCTTCAGTTCTGCCAGACTGAAGTTCACTCGTTTTTCAGAATCAAAAGACTCAGTTTGGCATGGAGACTGCACTCCCCACTGTGTGCTGGTTCTTTAGTACTCTTACTCGAGCTGTAGACAGGCATCAATCAAACCTTGGCCTGGGGCTCCTGCCATGAGAGAGAGACTGAAAGAGAAAGCAAGGGGAGGAATGAGAGATGCGGGAGAGAGTATAGAGCAGAGGTGATTGAGAGCTGGCTTTTCTCGCAGGCTTTTCTGGCATCTCTTAAACATATCAAGCGAAACACTCTCAGTCATGCCAAGATTCTCCCCACTTCCCATGCTGGTGTCCTTCACAACCTCCTCTCGCAGTCTGCCTCTCTCTCGCTCTGCTGGGTATAGGGCCAGGTCAGTGCTCTTGTCAGAGCCAACTCACAAACACTTCATGCAACACTCTGAGTGCCTTAAAAAATGTATGCTTTCTGTTGAGTAATTGCAGCTAACCACATGTTGTGAGGTCATTTAAATCTGTTCAAGCAGTAAATTTGCAGGGGTGCTGTGAATAATTTTACAGTGATGACAGATACTGTATTGTTGTTCAGAACTATTGTACCATTGTACAATACTGTAAGATGGTCCTCTTGTTGTTGTATACTGACCTCCAAATTCAATTGTTCCTTTTAAATAATTGTGTAATATATTATTTATTTGTTTACGTATGTACTTATAAACCGTGATCTTTGTTTCCAATTCAAACACATATGGAAAACTCATTAAAAAAATCATGCTTTGATAAATCATAATGTCCAAATTTGAATAATTATGTCATAATTATGAGATAAAAAAAGTCATAATTATGAGATGGAAAGTCAAAATAAATAGTCAAAATTATGGTATAAAAAGCCATATTTTATTTTGTATGTCACAATTATGACTTCATGTCATAATTTCAATTTTTTTATCTCATAATTTATCTAATAATTTATCATATATTTTGACTTTCATCTCATAATTTTCATGTAATATTTTTTCTCATTATTTTGACTATTTATTTCATAATTTCAACTTTTTATTTAATTTAATTTTCATTTATAAGGCACTTTATAACTACACGTGCAGATCAAAGTGCTGTACAATCAACATACAAATACATAAAATACAATAAAACTTAAAACAAGATAACCCAACTAGGTTATCAACACTAGCCACACTTTTAAAAGCTAATGAAAAGTGATTTTAACACAAACTTGTTTATATTTATAGAAATGGGCTTCTATAAACAAATCATCTTAAAAGTTAATGACATAATTCTGAGAAGCCATCTATCATGATTTATTTGCAGATGGCCTTTGTTATATGCACTGAAACGGTTTCTACTCTGAAATGTTTACACTGAGTGGTCAAGTGAAACATTGAGGAAAAAAAACAATGTTGAAGTAGAAAGACTGAATATACTGTGTATAATATCGGAAAAGGCCCAAACAAACCAGAGAAACACTGACATCAATCCACATCTGTGTTCTTACTCTCTCAGAAAACATGATGGCATTAGAGGAGAGATAGACAAATCAAAGGAGGGGAACAGACTGTGGAGAGTCTGCTGAAAAGATGACCTGCTGTGGTAATTTTTCTCTCTGCATACTGAAATGAAACATGGGATTGATTACTTAAAGTACTCCTCTGAACTTGCAATCCTTGGGGTGTTTATTTTTCGACCCAAAATGATCTTAAAATTAAGAGTTTCAACCACAGACACTTTTTTTTAGCAGAGCCAAAGAGATTATCCTCCAGATTTTGGCTCCATACTTGAATGCTTTTTGGCTTCCTCTCTCGGCTCCTTTTCCTGCCCCTCTCTGCTTAAAAACGGCAGCCCCCTCCACCACAAACAAAGGACCACAGAGCCACGCAAACACATCAGAGTTATTTAGAGTTGTCTTCATGTTTTTATTTTTAAAGACCAGTATAATTTTTACAAAACCTATTTTTAAAGTACTTAATAGGTTAAAGGAATGATTAAAACAAGTTAAACTATTAAGTGTCTGTGGCATTTGATAATTTTGACTCCTCTCTGCAAAACAACAAAAAACCCTCATACACTTACAATATAAGTTTATAGGTCAAGATATTTCTTATTTTCTGATGAGAAGATTGGTTTACTTTTACTGACT
>NW_015505535.1:191756-192383 GCF_001515645.1 Sinocyclocheilus grahami | reverse complement strand
AACGTCTTGAAAGATCTGAACGAATGGAAAGCAGAGCGTTTGTACATCGCAGAGTGGGACGGCACGTCGTTCAATACCAGGTACCGAGTGGTTGGTGACTATTCAAAAAAGATCCCAGATGACTATGTGTACATATTCTTCTGCGAAGACAAGACGAAGCTCTGCAGGTGTTCAGAAAACAGCGCTCATAATGAGCACCATGAAGTGTACACCCTACGGTTTTTATTCAAGTGGCGTGATCTACATCTGTTGAGCGCGCTTTTTTCGAGCATCCACAAAATGTTCAGATGGTGCGACATGCGTGACGGATACTGCAAAATTAAAACGCAGCTGTTTATGCATATAGTTCATGCGCGCTGCAGACCCCTCCCATTTACTACAGACACTATAAAGAGCAGTAAGTCAAACCACTTTCCACATCACACTTTCACCATGTCTCAAGACGCTGCTTCACAATGTGATTATGTTCCTTCCAACCTCGAGTCTACCGATGATAATGCTACCGACCATATGCCGACAGGAGAACCCCACTCACCCGACCTGCACAAAGAATGGTTGGATAAATTCTGCACGGAGTTGGGGTATCGCAACCTGACCTTCCTATCGGATCTGTGCGCCACCTCTGCT
>NW_015505535.1:191285-191533 GCF_001515645.1 Sinocyclocheilus grahami | reverse complement strand
TGCTGTTCAAGCCAGATCTTCAGACCATTATCGACTTCACTCTACGCCGCTGCGGGTTGAAGGCCAACAACAGTCTGAGGATTCAAGGAACTACCGGAGCCATCCTCCACGAATTAAGAGACGAACCATTCATTGTCGCGAAGCTACAAGAAATCAGACAAAAGCTGCTGGACAAGGACTACAAGAAAGTCATTTACGACGCTGTGGATCTCTGGCAGAGCAGCGTGTCAGCGACTGTACTGTGACCG
>NW_015505535.1:188910-189748 GCF_001515645.1 Sinocyclocheilus grahami | reverse complement strand
ATTATGACAGCGATGTCATCGACGGCGTGTTTTATGAAGAAGAATAACAAAAAATAATCGCTAGCAAAAACAAAGTGTTTAAGGTGGAAAAGATTTTAGGGGAGAAAAAACAGGGACGAACTACACTGGTTTTAGTGAAATGGCTAGGATGGCCTTCGAAATTTAATAGCTATATAGACAAAAAAGCTTTGGTGGACTTGCAAAAGCCTTAAAAGCATTGCCCTTACTGTAAAAGATCATTTGAGTAAAGGTTTACCATGGGAGACCACGGTTTCTACGTTACGTTGCCGTGCAACGCTTCTTTGTCGGTTTATCCTGAAAATAGCATATCTAGTTATACAACCAGGTTGGCAAAAACTATAAACCTGAAAGGCGAGTGGCAAGTAGGCCTTGCTGAAATTGAATATCCTAGAAGCTGGTACACCTTTAAAGACGACGATGGGTATTTCAGCATACACACCGCCCCAGCTCCGCCCCAGAAACATGCAAATAAACCTGGCGAAGCGGTGTTTAAAGAGCTATCAGGGCTTTACATATCGAGGAAGTTCCACATAAACGGTGGATACTATGAGAACATTCGAGCCGTGGTTCGTGCGATAAATGAAGCTGTCGCGCCAGCGGCGGTATTGGCATACGATCAATTAATAAACAAAGTCCAAATGGTGGTTCCAAAACCTAACGTTGGGGTAAGCTTCTATGAGAACCTAGCCTCTATTTTAGGCACAAAACCTGACGAGCCTTTAGGACGTTCGACCCACCATGAAAACGCAGATTTTACAAGGAGCATTATTATAAACGCCCCTCATCAAGCCGATATCAGCGGGGGTTTCTATACGAT
>NW_015505535.1:187119-187605 GCF_001515645.1 Sinocyclocheilus grahami | reverse complement strand
GGAACTGTTGGTGCCTATTCACAGTGATATTTTCTTCCAAGAAAACTTAATGCTAAACGGTGTCGGCATAAAAATACGAATGATTAGAGGCAAAGATGAATTCTGCCTGATGACCGGCGAGGACGTGGCCTATAAATTAAATATCATGTCGGCGACGCTTTTTGTCAAGAAAGTGACCGTATCGCCATCCGTGAGACTGGCACATGCCCAGACTTTGCTCACAACTACGGCCAAGTACCCCATAGATAGGGTATGCCTGAAAAATTTCTCCATACCGGCAGGGTCCCGTGTATCAAATCAGGAAAATTTGTTTTTGGGGACATTGCCAAAATCTATCGTGCTGGCTATGGTTGATAACGACGCGTTCACCGGTACCTACGATAAAAACCCGTTTACGTTCAATCATTACGATTTGGAGTTCCTAGCTGTCTACGTCGACGAACAACAATTCCCCGCTAAACCTCTACAGCCAGACTTCGAATCTGG
>NW_015505535.1:185000-185496 GCF_001515645.1 Sinocyclocheilus grahami | reverse complement strand
TTAAAAACCTGGTTAGGATGCTTGAGTAAAGTTTAGCTTTTTCACATTGATCTAAATCAGTCCTGAGTAAAATATTTCTTATGGAATAGATCCAGATCATTCTCTACAACCTGCTGAATGTTCTCACGGGTGGTCCCTGATTGCAACTTTTCCAGCTGGTTCTGGGGGACGAGATACATCTTTTCAGCATACTGCATCCTCAGCCCTGTCTGCCCGATATTAAGCTGGAAATAAAGGGTACAGCGACGCTCAGAAGCGGTAAAAGAAAACCGCCGGATGATTGAAAACGCGCTTCTTGGTGGTTATACCTATCTTCTTATTGGCAACGAGTTTAATTTCTGCTTTTCTCCTTTTCAGTTTTTGGTACTGCTGACGGGTGATTGGAATCGTGCCATAGAGGATGTTAAGAGCTACTTCACAAAGTGCTAAAATGAGGTCGTCGGACGCCGCGTGTAAAATAAGACGCCGCTGTTTAGGCGTGGCTTTATGTATCAGC
>NW_015505535.1:182401-182766 GCF_001515645.1 Sinocyclocheilus grahami | reverse complement strand
CTGAGTTCGCCGTAGGGTACGTGCGACAAGGGGTGCGTATGATCGCGGTCGAAGCGACATTCGTGACTATGATGGAGATATCCGAGGTATTCTAAACCATACCTCAATCCGTTCTGTTCGTAGTAGCCGTCTAAAAAGTAACGACCGATCTGCATCTCACCGTGGTTTAGAGCGTGATGAATGTCGACGTTTCGGGTCTTTTTTACATATTCCAGCCATTCGATCGAACCGTTTGAGTAAGTCTTACTCTGCTGGACGTACGCATTATTATGCGTCAGAGCCACAGTGTCTCTGGCTAGATATCGCGTCTTGAAGACCCACATACAACAGCTAGCGAGCGTTGTAAAGCTGAACGGATCAAGTTC
>NW_015505535.1:180007-181218 GCF_001515645.1 Sinocyclocheilus grahami | reverse complement strand
GGATTGAATAGACTCATCTTTTTTCTTTTGATAACCTGGTCCAAAACCAGTTCTGTGAGTTTACGCCGTCCGCCTCCTTGTCTATCCATGGCTACATTAGCTTCAATTTCAACCGCATCATCAACCATCAGCCTTTCATTGCTTTGTAAAATTTTTTCGATTTGTTCTGTAAATAGATTAACGTCATAATTATTTCCGGGGGTTAAAACGGCGTTAACGGACGAATTAAGGCTAGGGGCCGTCATAACCAAGTTGATTACGCTAGCATCACCTCCGATCTGTCGGGCAAATTATACTATTTCATCCATGGCGTTGTGCAAGGAGACGTGATACGATGCTAAATCTGTAGACATGATCTCCCTCATATTCATAGTCCTACGTAAATCCACGCTGTTAAAACGCGGTCGCGGTAAAACACAAAAGCCGTTTACGGTACCGCCATTACGTATCGCTGCATCGATGATCGCCCGAGTTGTACCGGTAGGGTCCGCTGTTCTGCTATTTGAGGGTCGCTCGGAATCAGAAGCGGCCTCGACACGGCGAGTCAGAGGTTGCTCGGCATCGTTATTACCTGCAGGGGGTGCGGTTCTTCTAGACGATGAACGTTCGGTAGCAGAAGTGGTAGTTGATGAATGCATAGCACCGGCAGGTGTAGAGTCGGAATCTGTTAATGCGCCACCGTTTTGGACATTGTTTTGTTGTAACAGCTGGTTGTGCTCTTCTAACATGATCTGTAACATATCGCACAAATTCAAATTTAGGGTCTGGTCCATTTCTATTTGTTGCAAATCACAAGCATTTAGCATAGTGTAATTAGGAAATGGCCCTATCACATCTGGGTGCGAACTTATCATTTGTTGTAATCTATCGCATAGCGTCATATTATCAGGAGCATTTTGTATTTGCAAATCAATTATACTATGTAGCGTGTCAGAAAGAGCTTTGTCTCTGTCTAGATCTCTGGCATTCATTTTTAAAATTATTACAGACAAAAAATATAACTACTTATTTATAAAGACAACAGAGTTTAAACCATACACTGGTAACATCAAACTGATTAAAGACAAAAGGTAACAAATGTTTAAACCATACGGTGATAAGATCAAAGTGATTACAGACAAAAGGTAACAAAAGTTTAAACCATACGGTGATACAAAATGATTACAAACAAATAAAAAGAAAATATAAAAAAACATACAGCCTTAATAATG
>NW_015505535.1:177907-178539 GCF_001515645.1 Sinocyclocheilus grahami | reverse complement strand
AACGATCGCTATTTTAAGACATTTTGCCGGTCTCGCTGCGGTTGTCCATGTTGACTTGCTAGGGGCCTCTGCGTCATCTGAGTTACACCTCTTCCGGCTCTCCTGGATGACGTTTTCCACACGACGGCTCTCCTGGATGACGTTTACCTCTGGTTGCGACAGACCAAATCCTGGCTGAGTTATAAGCTCCAAAAATTCTAGGAATTAAAATACATCTATATAAAATAAAGATAAATATAATATTGCAGTTTATTAATAGCACATAGATAGAAATAACTCACCTTCTCCGCAGACGTCGACTAATGCAGCTCTTGCTAAAAGTCACCAATAAAAGTAAGTTAATAATGAATACCTAAATATATATATTAGGAAAGATTGTGGCACATACACGTCCCTTGTCTGGACTTAAACAAGCAGGGCCTATAGCCTGTGTGTGTGTGTGAGAGAGATAAATTATAATCTGAGTTATTTCGTTGTATTATTTTATTATTTATCAGCTCTTTTCTGATTTTCCACAGAAATGGCCTGCTCTATTTATACAAGTATGCTATGGAACTCCACGAACACATGTGGTCCATAGCTGGCCCCGGGCGATCGAGTTCAAACATGACTCATGTCTCAACCATGGAGAT
>NW_015505535.1:172470-177618 GCF_001515645.1 Sinocyclocheilus grahami | reverse complement strand
ATGTCACTCCCGGATACGGGCTACAAACAGATGTCATTAAACATCTGCTGAACATTAAAGGACAATAACCTACTTCATTGCTGAGGTCACAGGTTAATCACGGTCATTAAAAAGGTCATAAGGTTAACCCCTAAGGGGGCGGGTCAAATGTCAAAGTCATCAATCAAAAAAGATGACATTCCGTGAATCGTAATAACTACTATCACATTTGAACCAGAAGTGAGTTTTGCTACATGCAGGCTGCAAAGGTGATGTTGTTTTGATGAAAATATTTCCAAATGACTTGGCAAAGCTTTATGCTTTTCAATAATTCCTTTCTTTGCACGTTGACAAATTGTTTTAAAAGAAAGATAAAAATGAGCAGAACAAATTTGTGTAAATTGTTTGTAAAAACATTCTTATGTAAATCGCTGCATAACACTTCAATGCGTCAGTTTATGTAAGAATGGTCGTACACACAATAGTTGCAATTGTTTGTTAGTTTTTTTAAATAGTTAGTTTAAAAAAATAGTTAGTTAGTTGAGTTGAACTGACAGCTACTTTATTGACTGAATCCAGAATTTCCGCTGTAAATTGTTACGTCTAGCCAGGACCGCAATGTGACAATACGATCCTGTCACATTACGTCATATTGGCTCGAGACGATAAGAAGCCTTTCTCTGCATTGAAGTGGGTTTCCCCCCCTCGTTCCGTTTCCCAACCCTTCCCTTTCTTCCTCTTTCTTGCTCTTTTGTGCGTTCTATTCTCTTATATTTCTCTTTTTTTCCTCTCCAGTTGTCTTTTGTCCGGGCATGCTAGCGACCCTTCAGTTATATTCCTCTATGCATTTTATCTCAAATTCTTCTCTCTGGTTTTATTGTTCCCATTTACACTTTGGTTGACCTCTCCCTATTTCTGCATGATGTCTGTGAGAATGACAGCTGCATCTATCAATGGAAGCGTGTCAGATCTTAAAAAGGCTTTGTCTAGTTGATCTACTCTCAACCACAAAAATCTGATTAAGGTTTCTCATCTTTATTCCCTCTTGAAGGGATTCACTTCTACTAGTGCATGTACGAACCAACATGTACGCACAGTTGTGTATATGTAAGGTTTCTTTAGCATGGGCAGATTAAAAAAAATTCTTCACACTATTCTATTTATTACTATAGTATTTTCTATTCACACTGTAAAGCTTTTCTGCTTTTTAACAGTAATGCATGCTTTTCATTTTGTTTACTATAAAATTAGATCTCTATGTGGCTTGTAACTAAAGATGTGAAACTCATAATAGATTTGTGCAATTAATTGTGCTGTGATGGGTCAAATATTGGTCAATGGAACATTGTTGCTATGAACTCTTCGCTCGCTTTGAGGCACAAAACCGCACCACTGCACAGAAGACTGTGAAGTTTTAGTCATTTGTTTTTTATAATTTGTTGTCCTCTCTTTAGACAACATCATGTACGTTCTAAAGAAAGGCTAATTTTCATCTGCGTGTCATTACCTTTCTCTTTTTCTTGTAACTATTCCTCCGCCCTTTGTAGTTCGTCGCATGCCCCCACGTTTTTTGATTACACCCCCCACCATGCAAGAGATCATGCCAGGTGGTAGCATTAACATCACTTGCGTCGCCGTTGGCTCGCCCATGCCCTACGTTAAGTGGATGCTTAACTCTGAGGACCTGACACCCGAGGACGAGATGCCATTGGGCAGGAACCTTCTGGAGTTAAATGACGTCCATGAGTCGGCCAACTACACCTGCATGGCCATGAGCAGCCTGGGCATCATCGAGGCTAATTCCCAGATCATTGTAAAATTTAAGAATCCACTGACTCCTCCAAGGTCACTCAAAGGTTCTCTGGTCAAAAGAAATTAAGAACTAAACCAAAGCAAGTATTTTAAATGGTGTCAAGTCCCAGTATTGTATGTTTACGTTTACGGTATTTTCTTATCTCGCCCTGCAGCCTTGCCAAAACCTCCAGGTACTCCTGTTGTAACTGAAACTACCGCCACCAGTATCACCATCATCTGGGACAGTGGCAACCCTGAGCCCGTCTCCCATTATATCATCCAGTATCGTGCCAAATCTCCCGAGAGCAAGTTTGAGACCGTGGAATCCATCACCACCACTCGCTACAGCATTGGAGGACTTTCTTCGAACACCGATTATGAGATCCGGGTGTCAGCCTACAACACCATTGGCCAAGGCCCACCTAGTGAACCGGTTGAGGCTAGGACTGGGGAGCAAGCTCCCGCCAGCCCACCACGCAACATCCAGGCACGTATCATCTGCCAGAACACCATGATGGTACGCTGGGATGAACCCGAGGAGCCCAATGGACAGATCAAGGGTTATCGGGTCTACTACACCATGGACCCATCTCAGCCCATGAGCATGTGGCACATCCACAATGTACAGGACAGCGTGATCACCACCATTCAGAGTCTGGTGGCCACTGAGACCTACACCATCAGAGTGTTAGCCTTCAAATCAGTAGGAGATGGACCCTTCTCAGATCCCATTAACGTCAAAGTGCTTCAAGGAGGTTAGTTTGTCCATTTTTAGTGGTTATTTTCAGTGTTGGGTGAGCAAAAGATGTAGCAAGGAGAGTTTCGCAATTGAAGAATATCTGTTGCTAATATTGGGCGATCTGATAGTGCAGCAAATTGAATTTAGAGATTGATAAAATCTGTTTTCAGTGTTCAGTGGGCTAACAATGTAGCAAGGTGAGCTAAGTGATTGAAAAATGTCTGTTGTCATGTTTGTTGGGCTAACAATGTACAGTAGAAAGGTGAGTTTTACCATTGGAAATGCACATTGTTTGTATTGGTTGAACTAATGGCGTAGCAAGGTGAGTTTAACAATTGAAAAATGTCTGTTGCTAAAACTGGGTGAACTAATAGTGTAGCAAATTGAATTTAGCAATTGAAAAGGACTTTTGTGTTTGGTGGGCTAAAGATGTAGCAAGGTGAGTTTAGCTATTGAAAAAGTCTGTTTTCAGTGATTCATAGGCTAAAGATGTAGCAAATTGATTTAAGGTCTCTGTTGTCATTCTTGAGTTAACCAAATATGTAGCAAAAGATAGTTTAGCATTTGGAAATGTAGTCAAAAACAACAGGTTAGCAATTGGGAATGTTTGTTTTCAAAGTTTGCAGGATTAGTTAAGCAATCGTAAATGTCATTATAAATGTATTTTGTTTTCAGTGTCACTAAAATGTAAGTACGCTACTTTATCTGGGTTATTGTTCTAACTCAGTTGCCACTGGGTAATGTTTGCTCTACCACATTCACTAAATATACAGTTGTAAATCTCTTTGTTTGTTTATTTAGTTTCATGTCTATTAAACTATCAACACTGGCTCCATTTGTAGTTCCTGGACAGCCGACCAACTTCCAGGTTGGTGAGGTGTCAGACATGAGTGTTGAGCTAACATGGGAACCGGCCTTCGAGAAGGAGGGAATCATCAGTTACGAACTGCATTACAGAGAGGGCATGGAGGAATCTCAGGTGCCTTCTCCACAACAAACCTTCTCAAATATGTTGTCAGGACCACTGTTGCACATGTCATTAGCAGTAACGTTATTATTTTCGGCCAAACAGGCAAAGAAAACATTCGGGCCAACCTCTTCCTATGTGGTGGAGGGTCTACGTGCAAATACAGAGTACTTCTTCTCTCTGGCTGCCGTCTCCAACAAAGGCATTGGAGCCTTCACCAACGAAATATCCCAAAGGACATCCCAAGCCAGTATGTAGTCCATTTCCTTTCCTAGGGACCCGAATGAAGGGTTGGGGCATTGGGGGGGTCTAATATTGTGTTTTGATTGAGAAATGCTAAGACACAATGGCAATTTTGAGCTTTCGATGGGGTTGGGAGACAACACCACACTGTTTGAAAGGGCCACTGTAACCTTCACCCTCGTTTTCCAATCCAGGGATATTGTTTATCGACTCCAGAAATATCAAGAGTAAATGATAATGGTGTGCTTGTGTGTGCAGCAGATATGTGTTAAAGACTGGATGCTTGTCTGGTCCCTGGTTTTTGACAGGTGTTCTGCTTCAGGTTTTCTGGCAGTGGTTCTTTGCCTCATTCCTTTGTGTTGTGTTTGTTTATGCATCTTAATGGCACAAAACAGCATCACCTTTGAGCCAGAAGTGAGTTTTGCTACATGCAGGCTGCAAAGGTGATGTTGTTTTGATGAAAATTTTTCCAAATGACTTGGCAAAGCTTTATGCTTTTTAATAGTTCCTTTCTTTGCACGTTGACAAATTGTTTTAAAAGAAAGATTAAAAACGAGCAGAACAAATTTGTGTAAATTGTTTGTAAAAACATTCTTATGTAAATCGCTGCATAACACTTCAATGCGTCAGTTTATGTAAGAATGTTCGTATACATGTATTTTGTTTTCAGTGTCACTAAAATGTAAGTACGCTACTTTATCTGGGTTATTGTTCTAACTCAGTTGCCACTGGGTAAATGTTTGCTCTACCACATTCACTAAATATACAGTTGTAAATCTCTTTGTTTGTTTATTTAGTTTCATGTCTATTAAACTATCAACACTGGCTCCATTTGTAGTCCCTGGACAGCCGACCAACTTCCAGGTTGGTGAGGTGTCAGACACGAGTGTTGAGCTAACATGGGAACCGGCCTTCGAGAAGGAGGGAATCATCAGTTACGAACTGCATTACAGAGAGGGCAGGCAGGAATCTCAGGTGCCTTCTCCACAACAAACCTTCTCAAATATGTTGTCAGGACCACTGTTGCACATGTCATTAGCAGTAACGTTATTATTTTCGGCCAAACAGGTAAAGAAAACATTCGGCCCAACCTCTTCCTATGTGGTGGAGGGTCTACGTGCAAATACAGAGTACTTCTTCTCTCTGGCTGCCGTCTCCAACAAAGGCATTGGAGCCTTCACCAACGAAATATCCCAAAGGACATCCCAAGCCAGTATGTAGTCCATTTCCTTTCCTAGGGACCCGAATGAAGGGTTGGGGCATTGGGGGGGTCTAATATTGTGTTTTGATTGAGAAATGCTAAGACACAATGGCAATTTTGAGCTTTCGATGGGGTCGGGATACAACACCACACTGTTTGAAAGGGCCACTGTAACCTTCACCCTCGTTTTCCAATCCAGGGATATTGTTTATCGACTCCAGAAAT
>NW_015505535.1:138835-171669 GCF_001515645.1 Sinocyclocheilus grahami | reverse complement strand
TTTGTTTATTTAGTTTCATGTCTATTAAACTATCAACACTGGCTCCATTTGTAGTCCCTGGACAGCCGACCAACTTCCAGGTTGGTGAGGTGTCAGACACGAGTGTTGAGCTAACATGGGAACCGGCCTTCGAGAAGGAGGGAATCATCAGTTACGAACTGCATTACAGAGAGGGCAGGCAGGAATCTCAGGTGCCTTCTCCACAACAAACCTTCTCAAATATGTTGTCAGGACCACTGTTGCACATGTCATTAGCAGTAACGTTATTATTTTCGGCCAAACAGGTAAAGAAAACATTCGGGCCAACCTCTTCCTATGTGGTGGAGGGTCTACGTGCAAATACAGAGTACTTCTTCTCTCTGGCTGCCGTCTCCAACAAAGGCATTGGAGCCTTCACCAACGAAATATCCCAAAGGACATCCCAAGCCAGTATGTAGTCCATTTCCTTTCCTAGGGACCCGAATGAAGTGTTTGGGGAGGGGGGGGGTCTAATATTGTATTTTGATTGAGAAATGCTAAGACACAATGGCAATTTTGAGCTTTTGATGGGGTTGGGAGACAACACCACACTGTTTGAAAGGGCCACTGTAACCTTCACCCTAGTTTTCCAATCCAGGGATATTGCTTATCGACTCCAGAACTATCAAGAGTAAATGATAATGGTGTGCTTGTGTGTGCAGCAGATATGTGTTAAAGACTGGATGCTTGTCTGGTCACTGGTTTTTGACCGGTGTTCTGCTTCAGGTTTTCTGGCAGTGGTTCTTTGCCTCATTCCTTTGTGTTGTGTTTGTTTATGCATCTGAATGGCACAAAACAGCATCACATTTGAGCCAGAAGTGAGTTTTGCTACATGCAGGCTGCAAAGGTGATGTTGTTTTGATGAAAATATTTCCAAATGGCTTGGCAAAGCTTTATGCTTTTGTAGCGACTCAGCTCATGGGAAATATGAATAATTAACCATAACTAGTTATAATTAATTATTCATATTTTAGATCCGCTGTAGATATTTAGTTGACCTCTCAGGGTCAACTGTCTTGTCAATTCTAAGAATGTTAATTTCCTGGTTAAGGGAAATAACTTTCTTACTGTACAATTCTACAAAGCTTGTAGCGTAAATCTGCATGATTAGTGACTCCGGATGAATAATGGGTGACAAATGCACTTGTGAATGTGGCATTTCCACAATTCTGCATGATTCTAGCTAACTTCCAAGCCAGATAAACGAAGAAAAAATTATGTGCACCTTCAAAATGATTCCTAGTAGTTTTTTTATGCTTTCATGTTTTAGTGTAAAGGTTAAAAAAAAAGTCGTGTTGGTTTGAGAAGGCTAAATTGATCAAGCATAATGCTCAACTCACTGTCTGCCGCTGCCGCTTGGTCGTTCCTTTAAAAAAACTAAAACTTGAATTTAACAAGCATAAAATGTTCCAAACATATTTCTAAATTAACTTTATAAAGAAACAAAAAGAAATATGACCACTTTGCCATTAAAAACCAAAACTGAACTATTTTAATAGCTGTGTAATGGGGAAGAGAGAGGTATGTACATTACTAAGCACTGAAATATAAAACAAATAGAAAAGGAAAAATTAAACACTGCGTCGTCAGAGTTGGTATGTGGCTTTATCAGACACTTGCACTTAACATTTTATGAAAATCAAGCTCAAATGGAGTTAATAAGGTTTTTGACCAGCGAATGACGGAGATCTGTGTTTTGTCTGTCATTACAACGGCCGCATCTGAGGCAGCAAGTGCATCGCATTATATGCTTTCATCAACTTACAGGTTATAACATTTATTGTAGCTATATGGGCGCTTAGATTTTCATGTCGTTTAATACACTTGGCCAGAATCTCATGATAGACGATGAAGCGCTATATGCACAGGATATTTAAAACATAGCCTACAAAAGTAGCCTATTGGTTACAACTAGACGCCACATAAAAAACATTAGCCTTTATAAACATAGTGTTTTAGTGAAGAAAACGCTGTACTTACTCAAACATAATTTATTATTTACCCTTGCATTGCGAACAAGCTGAGATCTGTCTCCAGGCTGTGCGGCGCTGCGCTTTGTTCTGAATGGAAGCAGGGTGAAGTTAAGAGGTTTTGCTGACAGTTTGAGGATCCATAGCGTTAAAAAGTTTAGTGACAAGCTCTTTTGAATGCACTGTTAAAAATGTATTGTAAAAATGACATCAATTGCTAACAGTGTGCTTTTCATTGGTTAAATATTTGTAAAACCCCCAAACAGACATAAGGAAGACCAATAGCAGTGATTTAAAACAATAATAACGAAATATAATAGAGTTTGGATTTTCCACGACACACCTGACTGGGCTAGGGTATGGTGACTGCCATACGGAAACACCGCTCCTGGGACAAAGCCAAATTATTATCAATGTACTTACTCACACGTACATTTATCCACACGTACGTTATCCAGATGCTTATCCACATGTACGTTATCCAGACGCAAAGTAAAAAAATCCTTTCTTTGCTACGTCGCCGCCACGCCTCCGCGCAGTTTGAGCGCAGCTCCGACACGTGACCGTGACGTCTAACGTCTCATATCTTACGTCTGACGCCTGAATACTGCTTCTAATACTGCTTCTGAATACTGCTTCTGCATCCCCTTGTCCAAATACCCACACTTGTGGTCTTGGCCACTTGAGAGCACGTGCGCGCGACAGGAAGTAAGTGCGCAAGACTGACCCAGGTCTTAAAAACGCCAAAGTGCAGTGCCCTTAACGCACACTATCTCGAATACCGCTCCGGAGCGCTATTCGAGGCTTAGTGTATCCCATCATGCATCATGTTCTGGAAATAAATCGTGAGACTTTTTGCCGAGATCTCGCGAGAGGTCACGGAAACCTTTCCAATGCAATTTAAATATTAATATAATAATTAGATATTACATATCATTTGGTAGAAAAACTGTGTTTTTACGTTTTATTGGTGCAAAGATGAGTAGTGGTGATATTTATTTTGTACAGCATTTGCAACTGCTTTTTATCACTTAATTAGAGGCACCACAAATTAAAATGGTCATGTTATAGGGACTACTGAACAGACATTTAGAAGTTGATTTTAAAATGCAAAGTATTTAAAAGTAAAATAAAGCTATATAAACACTTGCATTTTTACAACACTACAAGTGTGTCCCATCAGGTAATGAAAAGTTCGACACACACTTGTGGTCTTCATGCTCACTTGAACACTTGGGCCAAATATAGGAAATACGTCATATAAGTGGTCAAGTGCAAAGACCGCAAGTGTGGGTATTTGGACAAGGCATATGGGATTTTGGCCAGACGGCTGGCGAGCGTATACACGTTAGTTCTCCTCTCAGTTTGCTTAGCAATCAGCAAAAAGTGCATATATCACACCCCATACGTCAAAGCTTCTCTATCCCTATCCTGTATTGACCCGAATACATCTGAAAAAACGCAGTCGTCTTATATTCAGGGTCTAGACTTTGATGTGTCAATAATACACACACAACAATAGGTGGCGCCAAATACGCATAAAACGAGTGTGCCGTGAAATACGTAATGTAACGCGTGTTGTAAAGATTGCGAGAAAAAACTAAAGAATAAGAAAAGCTTACAGCTGCATGAGTCGTGACTGTCACGTTAGCCTGATGGCACCAAACTCCCTGTGATTTTAAAACGTAAGACGGTAACCAGATTCGAAGACTACAGTAAGATTTAACTTCTACTGTTAATAAGATTTTGGTAGGCTACTATTAGATGGATAGCCTAAATGTCCTAATTCATGTTTTGGTTTTTTTATGATATATCAAAAAGTGTATATTTTTTAAATGTGATTGTTGGTACATTTGACCAGTTTTTACCATACTTTCAAAACAAAAATTTAAATATTAAAATATGCAATATGAAAATAATTGAAGACAAAATGTGTTTTACTGAGAAAAAAACAGATTTGGTTTTTAAAAAGCCTTTTTCCAAAAGGTACATCTGGAAAAAGGGGGGTCGTCTTATAATCAGGGTCATCTTATATTCGGGCCAATACGGTACACTCACGAGCTCTCGTCAGATGCGGCTGTCAGAAAATCTATATATGACTGCGCTGCAGGCCGTTGACGGTCACGACTACACACTGTACGCGAGACGCTTACACCTCAGAGGTGAACTATAACCTCAATACATCACTCACGGCTAGCTTTTTGGTCCTTCGTCTTAAAGTACATCTGTCACCCTTCACATTTTAGCCCTTCTCAACTAACGATGCACCGAAATGAAAATTCTTGGCCGAAGCCGAACAAAATGAAACACTGGGCCGAAGGCCGAATACCGAACACAGAGTTTTTTTCCCCCATGTATTTCCGACCCCGGGGCCCCCCCCCCCCATTGCATAGATTAAAAAGCCAAAATGTGCTTTTTACGGTTTTATCTTGCTTTTCAAAGAAAAAAAAAAAAAATTACAAAACAACAATTTAAAAATATTTAACACTGAACATTTTTAACATTCTAGCAGACACTATACCAATAAAGCACAATTTAACTTAAAATTAATAAGTTAGTAAAATAATATTTTTTGGCCATCAGACCCCCTTCTTGAATCAGGCATGTATTTTTTCTTTTTCTTTTTTTTTACTGTACAATTAAAAGCAGCCTTGCTGAGAAGAGACTTCTTTTAAAACATTAGGAAATATTACAGATCCTAATTTGAACACTGTGTGACTTATAATAAATGTATTAAAACAGAGCTGTTGTAATGATTATTATTATTGTCTTTTTCCTTTCTTTTACAGAACAACAGTAAAATGACAATACTAACATTTATGAATGTTGAGGAGTTCTTTTTCTCAACTTTTATTTTGGCGTAAACGCGCAGGAAGACCTCAATGCTTCTTTTTGTTGACAACAGCAGATTTATAAATGAGTCTCATTACGAATACGTCGTACGTATCGCATTGTCACATTCCTTTTTGCATACGCAGATTTTCCTCGCGCTTTGAACCCTGGTTAACACAATAGTATCCAGCTGCAGACCCGCAGCCCCAGCAGTTTCAGAACCGCAGCCACAGAACCGGAAGTGAGGGGCGGGGCTTACTTTTTTTTTTTAACAGAGTAGCGCCACCTTACGGTTTATTACACACGATACGTCATACTTTATGTAAGCATTTTATAAACATTAATCTTGTGTAATTTAGTTGTGATTTAGCGCACCGGAGCAGTTCCACCGGGCTCACGGTTCAAAGAACCATGATGTTTTTGATGTCTTGTTTTTGCTCTACCAAACAATTATGACCAATACTAACAAAAGTGGCGAACCTCTGTGCGTTTGTGTTGTGCAAGGTGAGCTTTCATGACTTCAGAATGAAACAAAGTCCTCAGGCTTCATCCTCTCCCCTCTCTGGAACTTCGCTTCAAGTGTGTTTATCCGCAACCGAGATTCAGGGGCTCGCCTGCCTGCCCATGGGCGGTTAAATAATTAATTTGCCGTGCATACCTGACTGTTTGATCATCTCCTCATATCTGTGCGCTTTCTGGATTTTAGCATGTTCCCCCTAGAGAGCCTCTTCTCATGTCTTGTTGTGTCAAGCTTGACCTACTGCCCTGCAGAGAGAAAAAAGCGAGCGCCAGCGGAGGCCCGCCGAGAAGAGACGAGGTAGACAGCATCATAATTTGAAGAGCCAAGAGCAAACTGTGCTGGGTTCTGAGGGAAAAAAATGAAAATTTTTTTATTTTCTAAAACTAGCGTAATCCACAAAGAACAAGCAGTAATGGTAGAAAAGAAGACAGCTCCTGCGCTCCAGAAGCTGGAATAGCTAGGTCACGATCTATCGTCAGCGACTGTCAGGCCTGCATGTCGTTAGCTTACAGCTGGCATGTCTTACGGGAAACGTGCGTAGGGTTTTGGATGCTTCACCTGACAAGGAGCTTTCAAATCAAGGCAGAGTCGCAGGTACTTTATTATTCAGTTCCCCCTAGAGAGCCTCTTCTCATGTCTTGTTGTGTCAAGCTTGACCTACTGCCCTGCAGAGAGAAAAAAGCAAGCGCCAGCGGAGGCCCGCCGAGAAGAGACGAGGTAGACAGCATCATAATTTGAAGAGCCAAGAGCAAACTGTGCTGGGTTCTGAGGGAAAAAAATGAAAATTTTTTTATTTTCTAAAACTAGCGTAATCCACAAAGAACAAGCAGTAATGGTAGAAAAGAAGACAGCTCCTGCGCTCCAGAAGCTGGAATAGCTAGGTCACGATCTATCGTCAGCGACTGTCAGGCCTGCATGTCGTTAGCTTACAGCTGGCATGTCTTACGGGAAACGTGCGTAGGGTTTTGGATGCTTCACCTGACAAGGAGCTTTCAAATCTAGGCAGAGTCGCAGGTACTTTATTATTCATTGGGCAATAAATGATTCAGAGTGGCGTCGACGTGCACATTGTCTATGGTGTAATTACCGGCATGCTGAAAAACAGCCACTTTCCATTTGCACTGATGCACGACGGCCCCCGTTTCTTGTCGACATCTCTATCGTAGCAGAACGGGTCACGAGCCCACTCCAGTCATAGTCCCTTCGCTCGCTATTTTACATTCGAATGCACTGCGAGTAACTGTTAAATTGCGTGTGTGTGTGTGTGGGTGTGTGTTCTATCACTCGGTAATTTAATTTAATTGATTTGCTGTGACAGTGGCCTTGTGACGAATTGGGTTAGCTTCACTTTACCTGCACTCACTGTTCACTATAGTTTGCTAGCAGCATGCTACTCTTACTATTTCTGCAGTACGAAAATTTTTTGTATGGCATGCTAAAATGTGTAAAAAACACTGTAAGAGGCTATTTTCCCACAATGCAATGCGCTCAACTTGACCGTGCATTTCCAGTATGAACGGGAAGTGATATCAGCTGTCATTATCTCTTTCTTGCCTCTTTTGACCAGTCTGGCAAAATGTAAGGTGTTTTGGTGACAAAAAAAGCTGAATGCTAATCTTATTTTGCTTGTTTTCTTTTTCTTTAGCTCCACCCAGGTTCACAAAAGTACCTGTCGATATGATCGGCGTCTCCGGAGGTGTTGTATCCTTCGTATGCCAAGCCACAGGTGACCCCAAGCCAAGAGTAACCTGGAATAAGAAAGGAAAGAGGGTGAACTCTCAACGCGTCGAGGTGAGACTTAGCGTGCTAGCACTTATTCAGTATATCAGTTGAATAATCAGCCGTTTCTATGGTATTTCTCACAAAATGCCATTAAAAAGACGTCAAGAGATTTTTTTGGGGGTCAATCTGAAGTGATTACATAGCATACATGTCTTAGCTTCTGTGGGTTTTAGCCTGTGTTTTATATTCCTTTCTTGTTTGCGGTGTTCTTTTGTCATAACACAGCTGGCAGCTATAGTGTTGATCAATGTTTAGTGTATCTTAATTAAAACTAGCTCTGTATTTAACCACGTTGTCACTATTCAACAAAGATGAAAAACTTTCCTTAAAAAACAAAGATGAACACAAAAATAAGTTGGCGGTTCCGATCCACTCGTCGGCATGAACCCAAGAGTATGCTCAAATTATCATCTTGGTTGCATTGAAAAGTAATTTCGTGAGGGGTTTGAATTAATTCATTTCCCCGAAGGTTTTGCTTTGATATTGATCTACACACACTTAGGACAGTGTGGTATCACTGGACTGCTTCTCATTATCGTAGCCTTGAAAACTCACCCTCCAAAAAAGCGAAGAGAGTTTTGCCACTGGCTTAAAAAAAGAGCCTCGTTCCTCTTTGTCATTCCCTATTGATTCGAGCGACTGTTTCGCTACAATGACATCAAATGCGAAGGCACCGCAGGAGCCTAATTATCTCTCTCGCATAATTTGAGCTCACAGCAACATCTAGACGTTAAAGGACATTTTGGCGCCTTAAAATATGAGCACAACTATTTTTTGTCAGAATTAATTGATGTAAACATGAAAAGGGCTATGGTTAAGGGTCAAAAGTTGGGGGTGCTGGTTGATCAATTCAAAACTTTTCAGCAGGGAAGTTACATGTCATTTTCTAAGACCGTTCCCCCTAGAGCAACTAGGAATTAAGTGCCTTGCTCTCAAGGCACGCGGTAACTCTCCAATTCTGGGATTGAATTCACAGTCTTTGTGTCTTCAGGCCAGATTTTTAACTACCAACCTACTGTTAATGACATTTTACCATGAAACATTTCAATGTAATATACCAACTCAATCTTTGTCCTCTCACACAGACAGTAAAGTTTGACGAAGGTGCGGGAGCCGTCCTAAGAATCCAGCCTCTCCAAGCGCCTCGAGACGAGAACATCTACGAATGTGTGGCAGAGAACAGCAAAGGCGAAATCAGTGTCCAGGCTAAGCTGTCAATTATCAGAGGTAAGACTAAAGGTTGACCTTTTTTTTTTGTGTTTTTTTTGTGAACCAACCATTAATGTCAGGAGTTTCCAATCCTGCCCCAAGAAGGCCACTGTCATGTTAAGTTCATCTACCTGGAAGTTTCTACACTACAAAATCTGTCACTGCAATGGTATCCTTTCAACAAGTACACCCTTTTACCTTACTTACCCCTAAAAGGTGCCATAGCACCTTAAAGGTACATATTTATACCTAAATGGTACCTTTTTATAAGGCTACCGTTCCAGTAACAACTTTTGTACCTTTTTTCTGAGAGTGTAGTGATCCTGAAGACCTTGATTAGTTAGTTCAGGTGTGTTTAATTAGGGCTGGCGTTAAACACTTCTGGAAGTTTACCCTCCAGGAGCAGGGTTGGATCTCCCTGCTTTAAGTGTACACCTCCCGCCAGTTTTCGGAACCCACCTCCCAAAATGTTTTAGATATGTCTCTATTCAACACACTAAGAAACTGATGAGTTGAATCAGATGTTTTAATTAGTGAGACATCTAAAACATTCTGGAAGGTGGGTCCCCAAGACTGGAGTTGAGAAACACTGCCCTACAGGACCATCTAGGCAAATGGGGAAACTGACCAGCGTTCTCTGGTTAACCTGAATGTGACACAATCTTACTGTTGCAGAAACTCTAAATCCGTCCTAGCCAATCACAGAACCTCTGTCGTCCTCACCATCGAGTTATCCGGTTGTTCCCCGTGCGCTGAGATCTAGCCATCTGCCTCGTCAATGCCGAGCGCTGGAGCAGGCAGCTTGCAGGCTTCTTCCTGGGCCTGAACCCAAGCCGAGGGTTTTTGTAGGCAGCCCAGTTTTACATGAAAACCCTGGCTTAGGCAAGACCCATGCGGCTCAGGAAGGAACACAGGCGGTAGCACAAGGGGGGGGGGGGAAACGGCTGCTGCCCACTTCGCTCTCTCATCCCCATCTGCTGTGGGCTCGCAATTACATTGAACCTCATCAATAGAGCAAGCCCCACTCACACTCATACAAAGGACGACACATGTGTCCGCACATTCCCAAAAGAGCGCCTCTGCTCCTGAACGCCTGTGCAGACATTAATTAAAATCAATTAAACTGTCCACTATTCCAGCTGCTATTTGTGGTCTCCAGCAGGTTCTTCTTTCATTTTGTCCCTGGCCAACTTCTGAAACTGGTGACTTCATTAAGTACCCAGTCACCTTGCCGTCTTCAGGGAGTGTCCACTCGCCTGCTGCAGAGAAAACACAGGAAGGCTTTGCTGTAGATCTGCCGGTGCTCTTTCCAGGGGTTTAGGTTTGTTATTAGCTGCCTTCTGGCTGCCCACAAGAGCGGTGAGCAGAATGCTTAAGATGTGCCATCTGCTTTTCCACCGTGTCGCAGAATCCTCTGAGAGTCCTTGGAGGAGTCTCGGAGAAAACTGAGGCAAAGACACCTGCAGCCGTCGCTGCTGCTTCTTCTCCGTGTCTCTAAGGGCGTTGAACCCTCGCTTCCCCTCCTCCGCTTTCTTCTCTTGTAGCCTCGCTGTTTTTCTATTCAATCTGACCCTGGCTTTCAGCCCTTCTTGGCAGTCTTGTCCACCAGCGACCCAGAGCTAGCATTTCATAGAATCCAACACCAACAGCAGCCCAGGTTTTGCCATCTGCTCGCTTCCTGCGAGGTGTCAGACGCTCACACGCTTCTTTACACATTCAGGTGTGCCTGGCCTTAGCTTGCCCCTGGTCATGCTGTGAGAGCGCTAGGTTCAGAGTGCTGGCCAACAAAAGATCAGAGCGGGAATGCTGGACCGCACAGCCACGGGTAACCATCGTGCAACCCAAAATCCAAAGGTGTCAGACCACCTTCCCAAAACATTAGCTCTTTTCCAAAACCTTCTATTTTTTTTAGACAACATCATAGGCTAACTCCAGATGTGAAGGCTTTTGTGAAAGTTGGCTAGTTTTAGCAGCAGCGCAGACTGTATTATGTGGATAAGGCAACACCAGAATGCACTGCGCTAGGCTCAGTGGGAAAAAAAAGTCCATAGCAAAGAAGGCCAATAGCTTTCGATTTTAACCAATATTTGCGTCTACGGTCTATTTTTAATCTCATTGGAGTGTTGTGTGTTTAGCATAGCAATATGTTAAAACTGTTGTAATATGTTGTGGATCAATATAATTGCTAAAAGTGGTTAGGGTCATACATGCACTCTTTTACCTTCTCTTTATTTGTGCCATGTATTTTTAAACTTATTCAAGTGTTGTGCTGTTAGGTTAGCAACATGTTAGCAAGAAAGATTTGTAATATGTTGCGGATCAATACAATTGATAAAGTAGTTTGGATTAGGGTTACAAGTAGGGTTGCCAACTTCAGAAAAGGAAAATAAGGGACAACCGTGGTTTTTCATAGAAAAATAAGGGACAGAATAAGGGACACACACAGGCCTATTATATATATATATATATATATATATATATATATATATATATATATATATATATATATATATATATATGTACTGTATATAAAACAGGTATATATCTTTTAGATTTGTAATGTTTTTTACTGGAGTCTCTTATGCTTATCAAGGCTGTATTTATTTGATCAAAAATACAGACAAACAGTAATATTGTTAAATATTATTGCAATTACTAATATTGGTTTCCAATCTTATTATACTTTAAAATATAATTTATTTCTGTGACGCAGCACTGAATTTTCAGCATCATTACTCTAGTCTTCAGTGTCACATGATCCTTTAGTCATTTAGTCATAGATCATAAGTCATTCTAATATGCTGATTTATTATCAGTGTTGATAATATTATCAACTGTAGTGCTGCTTACTATTTTTTGGAACCTGTGTTCCATAAATAAAATAAAAAGTTAAAAAGACCAGAATTTATTCAAAATATAAATCTTTTCTGACAATATCACTTTTTATCCATTTAACACCTTAATCCTTGCTGAATAAAAGTATTCTAAACATTTCTTTAAAAAAAAAAAAAAAAAAAAGAAGTGTACTGACCCCAAACTTTTGAAAAATATTGTATATTTAACAACATTTTTATTTGGAATAAATACTGTTATTTTTAACTTTTTATTTATCAAAGAATCCTTAAAAATATCACAGGTCCCAAAAAATATTATGCAGCACAAATTAGAAATCAGCATGTTATCATGATTTCTGAAGATCATGTGACACTGAAGACTGGAGTAATGATGCTGAATATTCAGCGTTGCTTCACAGAAATAAATGATATTTTAAAGTATATTAAAATATAAAACTGTTATGTTAAATTGCAATAATAGGCTATTTCACAGTTTTTTTTTCTGTATTTTTGATCAAATAAATGCAGCCTTGATGAGCAGAAGAAACTTCTTTAAAAAAAACTTTTGAACAGCAGTGTGTATAAATTATATACCTATATCTACCTCATGAACAGTTAAATATTCTCCCATTGTGCAATAACCTTATACTATTTATCACCCTACATCCTAGTACATCCCTACAACTTTTTTTATACTATTCATATTCTACAGTATGTTATCTATAGCACACCTGTACATATTTATCCTTTTTGTGTGTGTGCTTTATTTTTTTTTAAAAATTCAAATTTTTAATTTATTTTTTATACATTTTTATGATTTTTTATTTATACATGTGTATTTTATTCACTTATTTTTTTTATTATCTGTGTGTTGTCTCTGTCTGGAAACTTGGACACTATAACAAATTCCTTGCATGTGCAAAAATACTTGGCGATAAAGCTCTTTCTGACTTCTGATATGCGTGTGTGTAATAGCTATACAGTAGGCCTGTATATATGAAAATGCATTTTTCAATTAAAGAACTTATAGAATTAATATGGACTGCTTTGGGTGCTTGACACTTCGTTGGTCATGTTGTGTTTTAAGAATGATATTCAAGATTAAGAATACGCTGTTAAATATTAATATTATTTAAATATAAATTGTTTTATCTAGGTTTAACAACATTACCTACATTGTAGAAAGACGACTTTCCTTATTGATCACGTCTTCCCTCAGGTAAAATGCACGTTTTCTTGCGTGGCTGGATATGAATCACGTTGTTTGCATTCGCCCAAACTGATTTGCTGAAGTCGAAACGCGGACGTTAAAAAAACCCAACTCTATTAGCACGAGTCCTGCTCACTGTGAAGTGGGAGCGAGAATTGCGCTTGGTCTTAAAGCCTCCCTCGAACGTCTACGTTCACAAATCAAACACTTGTCAAAAAAGAATGATTCATTCTCAATTTAGAGTTTGATATTAGTATGGTCTAGGGTGGTCATATGGCATATGCTTTAAATACGGGACAAATTGCGTTCCGTATAGCTTTCATACAGCTTCTTTGATGCCTTAAATATGGAACGGTTGGCAACCCTAGTTACAAGTGTACTATTTTCCTTAGTATTTGTGTGTTATGTATTTTTATGTTGCTTAGTGCTGTTAGCTTAACAGCATGTTAGCTGGCAACTAACTAACAACTGTTTTTCTCTTGTGGATTGATAAAATTGATTAAAAGTAGTTAGACTTAGGGTTAGAAGTTCACAGTTTTACCTTTTATTTGTGTGTGCTATGTATTTTTAAACTTATTGGCTTACTTTGCTGTTAGCCTTGCAACATGTTAGTGGGAAACATTACTAATATACTGTGGATTGATAAAATTGTTAAAAAATAGTTAGGCCTAGGGTTACAATGCACTATTTTAGCTAATATTTGCTATGTATTTTATTCTTATTAGTGCGCTGTGCTGTTAGCTTAGCAACCTGTTAGCCAAAAACTCTTGTACTCTGTTGTGGATTGATAAAACTGATACAAATGCTAGGTTTAGGCTTACAAGTGCACTATTTTACCTAATATGTTTGTGTACTGGATATTTTAAGCTTATTGGAGTGTTGTGCTGTTAGCTTAACAGCATTCTAGACAAAAACTCTTAATAATCTGTTGTGGATTGATAAAATGATTACAAATAGTTAGGTTTAAGGCTGTGAGTGCACTATTTAAGCTAATATTTTGTGTGTGCTATGTATTTTGATGCTTATTAGAGTGTTGTGCTTTTAGCTTAGCAGCACGATGATTAACAACTTTTGTATTCTGTTCGATGGATAGATTCATTTGATAAAGGTAGTTATGTTTAGGCTTAAAAGTGTGCTAATTTACCTAATAATTACGTGTGGTGTGTAGCTATATGCTTATTATGGTGTTGTGCTGTTAGCTTAGCAACATGCTTATGCGAAACTCATTTATAGTCGATTGGTAAGTTGGGCCTTTTGTGTGAGAAGCTCCATTTGAGTTGCTGCCTATGAAGAATGTCCTAAATCAGTGCTTAGCTCTTTCCCCGCCATTGACGAGTTATCTCGTCTTTTACAAGAAAGCGCAAAGACGAGTTTTTACAGCTTTCCGTGTTTTCACTGTTATACACTCGGGGGTGCTATTACGCATCTTCTGAACGAGTACAAAACCTCCCGAACAAAAACACACGTGAACAGGACGGAGAAACGAGCGATCTCTTATGTAAACAGATGCATATGAAAAATATCAGCAATAGACAGCATATAAATGAAAACTGCATAATGTTACGGAGTAAAATGTTGATGTCTGTGCAAGCTTTGGAGGTGTTGTATTTATTTTGCTTTTAAGGGTTAGATGGATGTTTTATGAACAGAGCTGTTTGTGGTTTTAGCAGAAGGTGTTTCTCTTCACTCTCATCCTCATAATAAAGCATTCAATGGCTTTATCAGTGTATTACCTTCCAACATCTCATTTATCAGGGCCTTATTTTGAAGAAATCCACACTAGCACATTCAGGGTTTGCGCTTCGCTTAATTTACGAGAAGACGCCTCGTTACGCATTACTAATGATGGCGACTGAAGCGAATGGGAGCAGGAATTGGCTCCAGGACTGAAAATGGCTTCATTGTCATTGTGCTCAGCGTTTGCAGCGGCCTAACGGTCTCCAGGAGTAAATAAATAAACGCAGGAAGGCTGTTTTTGGTCCGGAGCGATGCGGACTCGATTCAGGGCTGATGATACTGTGCTCTTCGGGTTCTCGGTCACCTGAACGTGGCATCAGTGCAACAGCGAGATCTCTGGCAGAGAGCCACTTAATGCTCAGGGCTGCGTTTCCCAAAAGCTTCGTAAGCTTAAGAAGTTCGTAAAAATGATCGTACGACTGATCTTAATATTACGGTGTTTCCCAAAAGCATCATAACTTAAGTAGCTCTTGAAAATCATCGTAGATCTACGAGTGCTCTGAAGTAGGGTTGTGACGGTGAGGAAATTTTCCCACCGGTTAATCGACGTGTGACAACACCGGTAATACCGGTATCACCGCAGGGTGGGGGCGTTCCCTCTTTTCAATAGGCTTTTCAAAAGGCTTTTGCATCTCGTTTCGAAACTAAATCATCCGCGATCGTCTTGTCTGTCTCACCTCACTCTTCTCGTCAGTCAGCTCGACTCACTGGAGAAATTAAATCTGTTCTGTGATGCGACTGTCGTTCGGCATGCTGCATTGAGCAGCCACGTTCAATTTCTAATTGTATTGTCTGTTCTTTTACTGAACTAAATTATTTTTATTACTATAAAAAATCAAAACGACGGTGGGGGTCGGTGCCGCGGTGGGAAAGTGACGTAACCGGTGTTGCGGCTTAACACCGGTATAACCGTTAGCACTGTCTATCGCGGCAAGCCTACTCTGGAGTAATCGTAAAGCCCTAAGTGCATCGTAAGAGGACAGATTTATGCGGTCACCTGCAGGACAATCGGTAGATTGCACATTTAACTTTATCCAAGTGCAATGTGATTATAATATAAGGATATGATTGTACACTTTATCACTCGTTTTTGTTGTTGTTTTTTTAAATGAATTTATAAACGAAATAATTAAAAAGGGCAGAAAAATAGAAATACGCATCTAAATTAAATGACTGAACAAAAAAAATTTTATAAAAGAAATAAATGTAGGAAATATGCTTCAAAGACTGCGGGGAAAAAAAATCTGTCAATGACTTGCTGACTTGCACGAAAACCAGCAATGTATTGGACCCGGAAATAACGTCTCTGAAAGTTCTTCTCTGCTGCTTTTTAAGCAAATACCAATACAGCTTTAGCCTGCCCACTACAGGTCATCACTACATCTGACACTTCCTTGTCACTCTACAACATCCCTTTTCCCCCCAAGCTTACATAATAAGCACAATACTATTTCTCTCCACACAAAATAAATAAATAACTACTATACCATTACAACTAGCATCATAATTACATAGGTCAAAAAATTAGCCTCATAGTTTACAATTCAACAGGACTAGCAGGTTTGTTAATTTCAGTGATTATCTCCGAATGTTGAGAGGAATCCCCAGATGCTTCAGAGGGATTAGTTTAACTAGAAATGTCCTCAGTCCTTGTTCCCTCAGTCTCTTTAGCAACTACAGGTGTTGAGTTTCCAGGAATGTCGAAATCAGGGAATTTACAGTCCATTCCCTCTTCTAAAATGTTTACAAGCAATTTCTGTCGGGCATGAATTTGATCCACATGCCGTCGAACCACTCGCCCATCATTACTTTATAAGAAAGTGGTCCAGTCACAGTCGCTATATGACCCAGAATCCATTTCGGTCCATAAGTAAAGTTCAGAGTAAGTACTGGATATCCAACACAAAAACTCTGTTCACAGGCCTTTTTATCATGATAGATTTTTTGCTTTTGTTGCTGTTCATGAATTTTCCTTGTTAAATCAGGATCTATAAAGTCCATTGAACAGTGTAATTTCCGTCCATACAACATTTCCGATGGAGAGAGCCCTTGTGGTGGTCTGGGGAGTGATCCTGTAACTGAATAAAACTCGAGACAATTTAGTTGCAATTGTTCCATCAACACATATTTTTAGCATGGTTTTAACAATTTGGACAGCCCGTTCCACTAAACCATTACTAGAAGCATGGTAAGGTGCAGAAGTAACATGCCGTACTCCATTTTTATGAAGGAACTCTTAGAATTCGGGCCTTTCGCTCCGCGGGAACCTTTTCATAGTACCAGAACTAATTGTGGAATTACCCACTTTTTGGCGTTTTCGCACCGCCGGAACTGGGTGCGATTTTAGTACCGGACTGCCTTTTTCGAGAACCAAATTAGCTCCTACTCCGGAGCAGGGTCTAACCAGCACAACTGGTACTACCCGTGACTTAAGTAGACATTGATTGGCCAAACGCGTATGAAAATGCCCTCACCCGCCATGATTTAAAACGCTGTGTAAACATTGTGTCAACTTATTTCGCAAGATGGACGGACGCTGAAGTGCAAGCACTTGTATCAAATGTAGCACTGCCAGTTGTCGTTGGAAATTCTTAGTCCTCCTTTCCGTTCTTTCAATCGCTTTACCCTGCATAATCCACATGCAAACGTTGCCATGGTTTGTCCGGCAAATTCCAAGGATGCAGTGGGGCAACAGCTGGAACATTCCTATGCTCTTGGCACGTACAACAGGTTTTAACCAGCCTTTCCACATCCTGATCTAACTTGGGCCACCACACATAACTTCTGGCCAAAGCTTTCATCCTAGACACTCCTGGGTAACACTGATGTATTCTTCCCAAGACTGGGACTGACTAACAAATGGTGTGACTGTTCCTACCAGATTGGCCATCTTTTCCAAAGCTCCAACTCATAGAGATCCAGTTTTCTTCTTCTTCACCTTTTCACCTTCCAAAAAACTCCTTTCGTCTTCAAAGTATTCCCCTTTGCTTGTCCTCGTCGCCAAAATGTAATAACTTGAGGAGGCATGCAATCTTTTCAAGAGTGCATTTACTCAACGGAATGCATCAACCAGCAGTACACTCAATCACATCACAGGTGGAGTCAATTTACACACACACCAAGTTCTTCTCTGCTGCTTTTTAAGCAAATACCAATACAGCTTTAGCCTGCCCTCTACAGGTCATCACTACAACTGACACTTCATTGTCACTCTACAACATATATGTACAGTATATATATATAAGCACATGATATATTATTATGTAAAGTACATAATATCATATAATATTATAGTTATTATATCCAAGTTTGGAACGCAGCATTAGGTTAAAATTTCAATAAACGAGCGTTTACTACAATTACGAGCTATTCTATAAGGTAACATTTCAGCACTTGACAAACGGATAGCGACTCCTAAGTAGCACTTGGGAAACGCACGTGAAACAATAACGAACAATCGGAAAATGACTCGTAGAAAACGCTCTTAAGCGCTAAGATTAATCGTTATCGGGAAACGCAGCCCAGGTTGTCAGTGTCGCTGAGTGCATCCGTCTCTGTCAGTCTCACTCGTCTCTCGTCTCCCTCACGATCTGATCCGGCACGTCCCGCTCCACCTCCTCAGGTACACTGACACTTCCTTGTCACTCTACAACATATATGTACAGTATATATATATAAGTACATGATATATTATTATGTAAAGTACATAATATCATATAATATTATAGTTATTATATCCAAGTTTGGAACGCAGCATTAGGTTAAAATTTCAATAAACGAGCGTTTACTACAATTACGAGCTATTCTATAAGGTAACATTTCAGCACTTGACAAACGGATAGCGACTCCTAAGTAGCACTTGGGAAACGCACGTGAAACAATAACGAACAATCGGAAAATGACTCGTAGAAAACGCTCTTAAGCGCTAAGATTAATCGTTATCGGGAAACGCAGCCCAGGTTGTCAGTGTCGCTGAGTGCATCCGTCTCTGTCAGTCTCACTCGTCTCTCGTCTCCCTCACGATCTGATCCGGCACGTCCCGCTCCACCTCCTCAGGTACTGATAAGTCAGCTTGACAGAAGCAGCTGGACTCGGTCATCAGTCAGATGCTCTGCTGCACACCGCCGCCTAATTGTACAGCGTCCGGCCGAGCCATGCGACGGTAGCTTCATCAAAGCCCGACGGGGGACGCCTGCGGGTGACCCTCCTGTAAACACAAAGTGCAGAAGCTGGGCTGCGATAGTGTATCTGAAGACGCAGAAATGGGATTCACGCTCCTTAATGGAGCATTATGTGGTTCCGCCTCCACCCTGCAGCCCTCGCTCTCTCTCCACACCCAGTCCATTATTCGTTTCCCTGCACTTGCACTCGTTTCCCTGTACACTGCATTCGTTTCCCTGCACACACCCTGTCTCCTGTGCAGCAGCCCATGCTGACGGCGCAGTGTTTGACGTGATAGGCCAGCCGAACCCAAAGCATCATGACCGGTGACTCTTCTAGGATTAATCAAGCAAGCACACAAACTCTCGTCCGCTCCTCCGTGCACTTCCTGTTATGCAAATTGAGCTGTTTTTGGAGCACAGGAAATTAAATTGACCACCTCTCAAATCCACACAGCTGGGGCTACAGATTAGTTAAATGTCGTCTTAGTTCTGCTTTTGAAAAACATGTCTTCCTCTTCCCATCGTGTGGTTTGTATCCCATTTTTCTCTCTTTGGCTCTTCCGCCCACTGTTCCCCAACCCTCCCAGAGTTCTCGGAAATATTCATGTGTTTCTAAAGCCATCTCTGGCTGTGGCGAGAGCTAATCAGTTAACACGATTAAGGAACTGATGAAATTAAATCATTTCTGTAAGTGAAAATAAAAAAAGAGCCAATGCTTGGGAGGATACGTCTGTGGAATTTGATGCCACCCCTGAGACGTTTATCAGCAGAAAAGTGTTTGCTGGAGAGCAGTTTTTAAAAATGCACGCTTATCAAAAAATGCTTTGTGTAATTATGAAATGTGTCTCTGGTTGATAAAGCTGTTAACAAGAATGCCATAGTCCCAGCAGAAGGCGACAGTTGTGTATATATTACCTATTTATTTTGATGTACAAGCTGCAATAGCCATTTTACTTTTAATCTGTGTTATGAAATATTACACCTGCACGGATAATGAGCTTCAGAGATCATCATTAATCAACTAGAACTAATTTGCTTATGGACACCCAGTGGCAAATGCTAGGTATCATACAAACCCAGTCTTAGTATTTGGTTATATTTCATATTGTACATGGAAATTGTCTTTTATTTGTCACTATGGATATATTCTAAAAGAAAAATCACCAGAAGGTGGTAGTTGTGTATATATTGCATATTTATTTTGGTGCACAGGCAGCAATAGCCATTTTACTTTTAATCTGCATGGATAATGAGCTTCAGAGATCATCACAAGTCAATCAAAACTCATATTCTTATTACCATGGATGCACGTCTGCAAATCCACTTGCGCTAAACTGACCGCTCAGGTTAAGAGGCTTTGCACCTGTCACTTGCGTAATGCCATTAAATCACAAGCTACAATTAAATGCAATTACAGATAATAACAAAAGCGAAAAAGCCCCTGTCAAAGCTAACGGATTGAAGGTTTGGGGGTAAGGGGAGGGGGGTTCAGGACGACTTCAGTGCCCTTCTGAATCGATGAATGTGCAGCTGTTGGCTAAAGTGGCCGGTGCACTCATCCTGCTATGCTGATTATCATAACAGCATCATTATCATCGCGGCTTAACAGCCTCTTAGTCAGGCCAGGGGCGGCCTTCAGAGCCGCCTAGTTATAAACCCAGTACGAGGCCTGTAATTTCATTCTAGTTCTTATTTTAAGAAATTATGAGGTAGAATGATCCCTCTGCAAAGTGCAGAACAAAAAAAGACATATGCCATTATGTAGCACCTGAAATGCACAAAGATAAGGGAAAGCTGTGTTTTTGTCTAATGGGCCACTATTTGAAAGCCTCTGAATTAAATTGAATTGAATTAAGTTGTTTGGGGTTATGGGATGTCACAAGGCTAGTGCTAGAGAGGTAGATAGAAACTCAAGCCTAATGTAAGTCAACTGGTTGTGACGATATCAAAAAGCTGTTGTGGAGAGAATATCCACCTAATCTTGTGATCAGATTGGTGGGGAATGCTGGAATTAAAACTCCAGGGCTTTTTTTTACCATGAATGCAAACCAGGCAGGACAGGGCTAAGGGCTCTTGGTGCGGAAATGCATGCGCTACTGCCTGATTTCCTTCATATTTTACCAGAGCAACTGACCCTGAACCAATTTGAGTGTTGGAAAAGTACATCTGCAAGGCAAATTCTATTTCTAGCCCTTCTCTATTTCTATTAGCCGAAGAGGACATCTCTACTTTGGAGTGCTCACGGTGAGCCTCTCCTAGTGGATGATTCCAGGTCACTTATTGCATCCCGGTGACAATATAGATACGCTTTCCGTTTGCATTCGTATGCCCGCAGTCATTACCACTATATATAAGCAGTGCTAGCACTACCTCTTTCACAGACTCTATAATAGAATTTGAATTGCTTTGACATTTCTATCAGTGACACTGTTCGCTGCTCTCACTCGCCCACCACCAGTCCAAACTCCCCAGTACTTGCCTCCTTTAATTAAGCTCAAATCAAATTACTCATCTTGTGTTTAAGGCTTAATTTGTGTGCTTTGCAGAAATCCTATTCTGGTGTCACAGCATGGATAATCCAGCCATGGATCACATTTACAGCAAACACAAAATGTTGCTTTCCAAAATTCTGCTTTTGAACAAAGAAAAGTTTAAATATCCCATCTTTGCTGGTTAATAATCGATAGGCAGACATAATACATCTCCAGCAAACACTGAATAATTGAACATGGAAATGAAAGGTCATTGCAAAAAACATTGGCTCAAATCCTTTCTTTTGGTGTCAAGGCCCGTGTAAAAACAACAGTTGCCGGCACTAGGTGCACTGCATGGGTTTCTTGTAATGTCATGAGCCTTGGCACACCTTTGTGACTCTCAAAGGGTTCGAAGGATGTGATCTTCACTCTTAGAGCCTGACCTGTGCCCATTGGCATGGTCTACAATGTCTGATTTTCTTTGCCAGAATGTGAGTCATACCAGGTCAAAGAAATGAGAGGTTTTCCCTCTGCCTTATCCGTCATTGTCTTTACAGCAGATCCAATGAAGAGCGTTAAGGCTTGTGTTGGCCTACAACAGCAGGAATCAGCCACACTGGATTCATTTGAAGAGCGAGAGGGCTGAATTGTCAAAATCTATTGTGTGTTTGTGTGTCACCTGTCTCTTCGTATCAACTCAGTGCCGTAAACAACTATGGAGGAACCGGGGGGTGAAATGTCACCAGTGCTTGCCCCGATTAAACTGCTCTGTCGCTAGTGATGTAGACTCGGATCCGTAGGACTTGAATGATATGCATGACGGTATGAGCAACAGCTCAGTGTGCTCTTTGCTATGAGAGTGTTTGATTGTCCCTCAGCAAGTCCCCTTGAGGGTCCCTGAAGGGAAACAAGTCCTAGCCAAACCCGACTTTGCTACTTGCTCATACCAGGCCAAGTTGGTTCTCTCAGAAACTTGCTTTGTAGGAACTTTCGAGTAGGTTATTGGCATCTAATGGTCCACCGCTTGTCTCTAACCTTCTTTGTTTTCCCTACAGAGGACCTACTTCCTGCTGGCTTCCCCAACATCGACATGGGCCCACAGCTAAAGGTGGTGGAGCGCACGCGCACGGCTACCATGCTTTGCGCCGCGAGCGGTAACCCCGACCCGGAAATCACCTGGTTCAAAGACTTCCTCCCCATCGACCCCAGCACAAGTAATGGCCGAATCAAACAGCTCAGATCAGGTAAGACGAACGGATGCTCCTTAAGCTTTTCTGCTAATATTCTTCTGCTTATTTCACTGCTTCTGTATCAGTCCTCTTTCTGATTATAGGTACCCTGTGCTCTTCCAAAACAACCACCCACAGAGTTAGCGCTATAAGTTGCTAGGGAAGCTGAAATGGAAAGCTAATGTCTTTTAATGAACTGTGTCAGAGGAGCTTAGTCCAGATTTTGTGGCAAGCATATGATTAATGTCTGGTTTAAGCTAATGAAACTTTATTGAAAGACCCAGTAAAACAGTTTAATTATATATCTCATTAAGTCTAGCGCTCTAGTCGCCCCAAGGCCACCGTTGTGGGTCAGTGATTTGTCAGCAACAGAGAAAAGATAAATCTATTGGGTTGCATTTGTTTCGGAGCTGTTGACGTAAATCAGTATGGGCAGTAGATACTCGGCTGGCAGCCCTTGACCTGAACTTGCTTACCCAAGTTCCCTTTTTCAGGATCCATCATATTTTCAAAATAAAGTTTCAGATTCGAGCAAAGTAATTTGGCGGTGAGCAGCTACATCTGCTCTCACTTATGCTAGACTTGAGTGCTTTGTTTTGCGCCGTGTTAATGCACGACCCAGACTCGCCGAGGGGGTATCACAGCCCTCTGTAACGCCGTTGGCTGTGGTACAGGAACACAAATGCCTTCATTGCAGACAAGAAAGATTATTGTGTAGCATGTTGGGCCTTACCCAAACAGTCAACCCTTTTAGCTTCCATTAGCGATGTCTCTAGCCACAAGGTTAGCGTTCATAGCTCATTTAGTAAGCTAATTTCTTTGCCCTGCTGACAGACGTGCAGATTAATCAAACAAATTTAACGGGTTTTGGGAATGCATATTTCTGAAAATGCTTATGTTAGCCTACAGTTTGACGAAGCAGTGCTAAAAGTTTAGCAGCTAAGTTTAGCATGGCTATGCAACCTGTCCTCCCTCTGTCTGTGTTTTTGTCGCTGTGTGAGTGGGTCATACATGTTGTTGTGCCTCACTCTCTGTTGTCTTGTTTGTGATGTCTCTGTCTCTATTTCAACTTAAGCAGGTTTCTAGCGGCATTTCCGCATTCACATGCAGAACATTGACTAGCCCCCGATAATTAACATACTATTGGAGTACTACTAATTAGACAAACTAAATTCAGTATGCAGAGCATACAGCATGTACAAATTAGCTATAATCATGGTCTTAATTCAATTTGTGTGTTAGTGAGTTATCTAAATGCTTTTAGTAGTATTTATTTGGTGCGTCTAATTGGTAATTAAATATGCTAACGTTTTCTAAATCTCTAAAGATGTTAATGAATTTCTTAAGGCGATAATTGTTTTTACCAAGGGCAGTTATTTTGACCGTTTTCCCACACTATATATAAAACATAACTATAATTCTAACTATACATAACATATTAGTTTGAATCGATGTAATAAAACAAGTTTGCAAGCTCGCTAAACTTGTCAAGTGTTATGGGGCTGACGAGACTTGAGACGTGCGGATCCAAATGCAAGGCTTTATTCATAGACATGGTTAGAGACAGGCAAGGGTCAGATAATGGCAACGGGTATATAGAGGGCGAGACACAAGACTATTCCTAGGGCTAGCGTGGGTCTACGATCGGCGAACAGAATTAACAGGGCGAGACCAGAGGGGTAAATCCAAGTACAATGCAAAGGTCCAGGCAAGGGCAAACAGTATCTGAATAGGGCAAGACGAGAGGGGGAATCCGAGGTACACAGCCAAAGATCAGGATACAAGAAAACAGACAAGGCAAGACTAAGGTAAGGCTATGAAAACTAACGGGCTCCGTAGAGTAGCTATCGCTAGGTGAGTGATATACGCTATACAATACTCGGCAGCTTCATCAACAGGTTTTACTTTATTGGAAAATGATCTATAAGCATAATTTTAGTCCCCCATAATGTCCCTTTATGGAACTGTAGATATGTTGTATTTAGGAACAAATCCTTATTCTACAAAAACTGGTGGGAGAAAGGAATATGGTCTGTCATGCAAATATTAGATAATACCGGAGTAATGTCTTTTGAAACTTTTAGTTCCAAATGTAATTTATTTGACAGGAAACAATATGATAACATCATCAAAGTTATCCCACAATCTATAATTCAGATGTCTTGTAATTTATCTCAAAATAATGTAACACCTTGTCTTCCTCAGCTTTTGGTGAATGGAGTTTCTATTACTAACATAAATTTATCCAATACTGTAATCCGGAATGTTTTTGTTGATGAACTACTGTATATCCCGTTTCTTCAGAAAAAAAAAAATATTCCAATATTTCTCTAAGGATGAAGTTAAAATTTTAAGAACAAAATATTTAAAATTCCCAGTTGCACCAAAAGCGAAGGAAAGTCCATTTTAAAATTCTTAATGGAGTATATCCTTCTAGAGAATTTTTGAGACGTCGATTTGGTCTTGACGTTAACAACTGTTCCTTTTGTGATGATCAAATTGAAACTACAGAACATCTTTTTTATGATTGTAAATTTGCCTGTGCCTTTTGGGAAGATATGCATTACTGGTTATTTCCAAAATTTGAAAATTTACATGTTTTAACAAAAGAAAATGTATTATTCGGTTTATTTTTGAAAGATGAAACACATGATTTAGCAATTAACACTATTATTATTCTTGGGAAGTTCTTTTTGCATAAGAACAGATTCCTGAAAATTCTTCCAAATTTCTACATATTTCACAAAGACCTATGTCATTACGTTTTGTCGCTGAAATGAATGAAGAAAAAGAATGCCTTAAATTTCTGTAATTTAATAGAAAATCTTAAACTTCCTGAAAACCCCTAGTGTATGTGTGTATATATATATATATATACATACATTCTTCCTCTTCTCCTTATGTTATGATGCTTGTCTGTATAAGAAATTTAGCATTTTGTACCAGGCCATTTATGGTTGTAAAGTTCACATTGTTCAATAAAGTTAAAAAAAACAACAACAAAAAAACAATACTCGGCAGCTTGAAGGGGATCAGAGTGAGTGTTATATAGGGAAGGTGTGATTGATGACAGCTGTGTGCAATCAGTGCTGTGTGCTATCAACTGTGTGTGTGTAATCAGTGCAATGGATGATGGGAACTGTAGTCCGGGTGAAGTGCAACAGTGGTGTGGTGCAAGAGTCCATAGTAGTGGAAGGGGGACCTCTGGTGGCAAGCAGACGGAAGTTCATGGACTGGATTCGTGACATCAAGAACATGTTCTGATAATATTTCACCACAGAAAAGCAAATGAAATAAAATAGATATGCAAAATTCATTACCATAATGAAATTATATATCACATTCTCATTATTGTAATGTGAAAAAAACTCTTCTTATTTTTAAAACATATATATTAAATTATATATTATTAATATTATTAAAACATTACTTATTTATAAACTTAATATTATTAAGTATTTATTCATGATGGAAGATTGTTTATTGTTCTTGCATTGATCTTTACTTTATGCTTGTATCAATTAAATGTTTTATTTGTACTTATTTAAATTAATTATCTAAAAGTAATACAATTAACCATTGTATAATGGTTAATTATGTAATTAACCATTATGTAAAATTCTATAAGTGTTCTTTTTAAATGTATTAAATACATTTGAATTATTATTTTACATGTAATATATATTAAATTACATATTAATAATATTATTAAAATATTATTTCAAGTATATATATATATTTATATAATTATTAATGTTAAATTAATATTTATACTTTTTAATATTTAATATTTATATTTTTTTGTGTTTATACGTGATAGAAGTTTAGATTTATTGTACTTGTATTGAACTTTTAATTTTTGCTTATTTCAATTAAATATTTAGTTTGTGCTTATTTAAATTATTTTTAAATGATGTACAGTAAAATAAACTATTAAAAATCATAATTGAGAATAGTATTAAAAATTATGAAATCATTTTGATAATGAGAATTTGGAGATGGAGTGGTGCTTAATTCCTTGTTTATTCAAATTTTATTTTTATTTTATTTAGATTTTTGCAAATGTAGAAACCTAGAAATGTTCTTGACGGGTTTCCTGAGATTCCCTCATAAGCTAGTCTCTAATATCATTAAACGTGCTCATAAAATGGCCTACGTTTCCATGTTTCTCTCAAGCTTTGGAGGATGACACACTGCAGAAAGCGTGCGTGTTTATGTGTGTGTGGATTTGCTAGTGTTCTCCATTCACATGCAGCTCTGTAGTGCTCCAGAGAATCGGATCTCGCCGGCCACAAATATTCAGAAGCTTATAAAACAGAAGAATAAGAGATTAGGTTTTCAGAAGCTCTGGCCAAGCGGTTGCGGTAGCATTGTTGACCGCCGAACACACCCTCGCTCCGTGTGCCACAGAGAGCTCGCTCGGCTCCGTCTCAATAACATATTTATCATCCGAGTGGGAAGCACCGGGGCCTTGGAGCCTCGCGGCCCAAGCAGCTGAAAGCAGACTTCACCTGAGATGCGTTTGCACGTCCTCCATACTCTGTGTGCTTGACAGCTGAAGTCAACATGAAGCGCTTTCAGAAGCTTCTGTAATGTGACGCCTTTGGAAATGTACACTCTCAGAAAAAAAGGTACAAAAGCTGTCACTGAGGGTGGAACCTTTTCAAAAGGCACACCTTTGTACCTAAAGAGTCTATATTGGTACCTTAAAGATACATATAAGTACCTAAAGTGTACATATTAGTACCTAAAGTGCTTCTGGTGATTAGTAGTAAATATCCAGCACGTGCTTTCAGATGGAGTGGCATTTACTACACAGAACCGTAGATCACTGACAAGCTACACAAAATCGTGCTGGAGACACTGATACTGACGAGATTTGCATGAAAATCGCATCCGATTTTTTGCACAGCCCTAATGGAAAATAATGCATTACGTTACTTTTGCGTTACTTTATCTCATCTGGGCTGGGCTTGCTAATTTGGTTTTAATATAAAATGTTCTATTTTTGGCAAATGTAAAGGCCCTTTCACACCAAAAGTGAAACGAATACGCCTCAGCCATTCTGGATTGCATGAAGCATAGAATGCAGGAGAAGAAAGTTTAAAGGGATAGTTCACCCAAAAATGAAAATTTGATGTTTATCTGCTTACCCGCAGGTCATCCAAGATGTAGGTGACTTTGTTTCTTCAGTAGAACACAAACAAAGATTTTTAAGTCCAACCGTTGGAGTCTATCAGTCGTATAATGCATGGCAATGGTAACAAAATCTAGGAGTGTAAAAAAAACATGCACAGACAAATCCAAATTAAACCCTGCGGCTCGAGACGACACATTGATGTCCTAAGACACGAAACGATCGGTTTGTGCCAGAAACCGAACAGTATTTATATCATTTTTTACCTCTAATACACCACTATGTCCAACTGTCTTTGAGCGCGCGCACTATATTAGTCCCTTTTGAAAAGGTACCGCCCCAGTGACCGCTTTTGTACCTTTTATTCTGAGAGTGTAGGGCAGTTGGTTTTGTTCATCAGGAATCAATTACATTGTGAAAACAGTGGCATTCGACACTTGATTAATGCTAACCGTCATATATTATAAGACTAAAATCTGTTTATGTAACAATTATATAATTTTATTATTGTTGTTATTATTATTAATTTAATAATTGTATTAAAATATCGTTTTAAGTCAATTAAAGTATATATGTGTTATATATAATTTATTTGTCTAAATATTTTTTGCTAAATAACATTTATAATTAATATGTAACAATTGTTGTTATTTATAATCAAACATTATTTTGCTAATTAATGTAAGCAGAAAACATGTTACAGAGGCTTTTACTTATTTACATTATATATTTAAGGCAATAATTTGAACAATAATAATGATGATATTATTATTATATTGTATATATGATATTTGTCTAAATATTTTTTGCTAAATAACATTTATAATTAATATGTAACAATTGTTGTTATTTATAATCAAACATTATTTTGCTAATTAATGTAAGCAGAAAACATGTTACAGAGGCTTTTACTTATTTACATTATATATTTAAGGCAATAATTTGAACAATAATAATGATGATATTATTATTATATTGTATATATGATATTTGTCTAAATATTTCTGCTAATTAATATAATTTATAATAATTATGTAATTATTATTATTATTTATAATGTTGTTTTGCTAATTAATGTCAGCATAAAAGACGTTGTAGATGTTTTTTACAAACTTAAATTTTATATATTATTAAATGATTATTAATATTAATAATATTATTGAAATATTTCAAGCCATATATATATATATATATATATATATATGTATATAAATATATATATTCAAGTATTTAATTATTTAATATTTATTTTTGGTGGTATATTTTAGATTATTTATATTTTTAACAGATTTATTTAGCTATTTTTTTCTGGTCTGATATGTATATTTCATATTTCGCTATTATTAACGTTATCTTGTAGCCTTTGTGACTTTAATGACCTCAGAGGCTCAGCTAAAGAAAAAAAACCATCTTAATCTAGCCTAAGCTGTACTGCGAGTCTTATCACGGTCAAACTGGTCTGTTAGCTGGTTTTACAGGGTTTTCAGTCTGAGAGTCCAGCTCAGACTGGTTGAAGTGGGTTTTTTCGGTATGGAGATGTGCTTTAAGGATGTAAAAGCGTTTCATGTTGACTCGGTTGTTGATCACGTGTGCTGTTGAAGCTCTTTGAGCGAGTGATGGGATGTTTGCTCAGGAGGCCAGCGCTCGATCCTCCGTCCTGAAGGGATTTACGCTGATGAGAAAAAGGCCTGTAGCCATCGCTGGCGGCCAAACCTCCTGCGCTCCTGTTTGCATCTCTGTCCCAAAGAGAAACTGATCTCTTTAGTTTCCAGACCAGGCCGGACACGTTTTTCTTGAGAGGAGAACCAGATCTGGCGTCCTCGGCGGTCTGATGTATGGATCCGGTCCTGCTGCAGGAACAGAAATCAGCTCAGGCCGGACTTCCTGCTGCGCTCTGCACTTCCTGTGCCGTCTGATTGGCCGAATGAACGAGCAGATCCTCTGCAGGGGTGATTTACGGTGTTTTGGAGATTGAAGATGACCCTTGATGCTTCAGTGAAGCTTCTTTAGGTCCGTAAATGGTAGGGCTGGGACAATAAATCAATGCATCGCGATTCATGGATCGATTCTGAGCATAGTTTTTAACAGCTGATGGCGCTCTAGGTTGGTTTTTAACAGCAGATGGCGCTCTAGGTTCGTTTTCATTTTTAACCGCTCTAGGCTAGTTTTTAACAGCAGGTGGCGCTCTAGGTTCGTTTTCGTTTTTAACAGCAGATGGCGCTCTAGGTTCGTTTTTAACAGAAAAAAAATAAAACATTTAATTATGTGCTATATTAATTAATAATTGACTTTAAATTATTTTAATGATTATTTACATCCAAATGTTTATTCATGAATTATTAGTATATAATTAACGCAGTTTATTAATATTATAGAAATGGCAAATTAGATTTAAATAATGAAAAAATAAAACAATATCAAATAATGTATCATATTTTATTTAAAATAGTTTTATTGTAGTATTTACTGTATAAAGAAAATGTTATTATAATAGATCAATAAATAATATAATATAGTCAGTATAAAAAGTAGATGAAACCTCTATTATTTAAGTTCTGTTTATTGTATTTTGTTTGTCAAGGCACAGAATTATTCTAATAATTATTTTAATCCTACTTAAATTTATTTTAAATAATTTATATATTGTAGATTCATTAATTTGTCATTTATAATTTACAAAGAGTAATTATTACTATTATAAATATAGTTTTTTTCCCTTTGTAGAACCTAGCAAAATAATAAAAACAATTATAGTTAATAATGTACTGTATTAATTAATAATTGATTTTAATTATTTTAATGATATTTTATTAATTAGTGTATTATATATTATTTAGTATATAATTTATGTAATTCATTATTATTATTATTATTATTATTATTATTATTATTATTAATGGCAAATTAGATTTAAATAATGAAAAATAAAACAATATCAAATAATGTATCATATTTTATTTAAAATAGTTTTATTGTAGTATTTACTGTATAAAGAAAATGTTATTATAATAGATCAATAAATAATATAATATAGTCAGTATAAAAAGTAGATGAAACCTCTATTATTTAAGTTCTGTTTATTGTATTTTGTTTGTCAAGGCACAGAATTATTCTAATAATTATTTTAATCCTACTTAAATTTATTTAAAATAATTTATATATTGTAGATTATTTAAATAATTTGTCATTTATAATTTACAAAGAGTAATTATTACTATTATAAATATAGTTTTTTTCCTTTGTAGAACCTAGCAAAATAATAAAAACAATTATAGTTAATAATGTACTGCATTAATTAATAATTGATTTTAATTATTTTAATGATATTTTATTAATTAGTGTATTATATATTATTTAGTATATAATTTATGTAATTCATTATTATTATTATTATTATTATTATTATTATTATAGAAACTGCAAAATGGAATTAAAAATACAAATAAAATGATGTATAAACTTTTATCAGTTAATTTCATTCTATAAATATATATATATTTAATTCATAGACGGACGGATGGATAGATAGACAGAGAGTCCCATTTAAAATGACTTCCACTTGCCTTTTATCATAAAGGGTATTGTGTGGCGTTATGACTCTTTGAGCTCGACACTATTGGTTAAAGTAAGATAACAGTTTGTTTTGTCGCAAGCGGTGCCGCTAACGGAAGGCTACACCGGCAGCCTCAAAGACACCATGGGCAGGATGGATAATGGAAATTCAAAATGTAATTATACATAACAGATAATAATTAAAAACATTCTCGGGATGAGCGAAAGGGAGATTTGAGGGAAGAGTGAGAGGGATCAAAGACATTTTGTTCTCAGAATACCTCTTATCGAGTTTGTACTAGGATGGTTGGGTTTAGTGATTTAGCCTCAGAAAATTAGTCCCTGTTGGTAACAACAGCATTTTGGTTTGCAAAAATCATACTTTCTCATTGATGGCCTTCAAGAGTACAGAAACAAATGCAGTAGTGGCTAACTGAAGCTACTCAGCGAATCCAACCACCTATGTTAAGAGCCCTCGAAACAAATTATCACATATAGTAAAATAAAATGTTTTCACAGGCAGTCAAAATACATTTTATGATGTTTGAACTAGGGGGTTGGTTTCTGTGATTTAGCATTAAAAATTAGCCACTGTTGGTAACTACAGCATTTTGGTGGCAAAAACAAACAAACAAAAAACATACTTGACAGCCCTCAAAAGCACAGCTAAAAATGCAGGAGGGGCTGACTTTCTCATGCTATTCATTGAACCCATCCCCTTTTTCAAACCCTGTAAACTTAGCCCCTAGCCCCTAACCCTAGTCATTACCATGAGTAAGACCTTTAGTACATAGGTGAATTCATGGTGAAGTTGCACCGTACGTTTTTTTGAATAAGGATTTGTATGCTAAGTGGAGCTTAATATAAATTTCTCCGTCTGCATGTGTTTCAGCATACATGAAAATGACCTTGTTACAACCCAACCCTGGGGCCTAATATGGAGGAATATCTAGTGTTTATCATGTACGGCCAATAGCCATTCTCAGTTCTGCAGTAGTATCCCGAGTATTACTACAGCACTTGGGGGACCGACAGAAATAATTCATGCCCTGGGATTTAAGTGTTGTGCTAAGCTTCAGCCCTGTGCAGCACATTTCGACATGAACTAATGGATGTTCGGCTCACAGCTCACTCTTGACCCTCACCAACTTTCCTCCCATTGGGAACGGCAGTGGTTTATCTCCTTCGACTCCACACCCTGATACTTCCCGGCACACTGATTGATGCGATCCAGCACTCCTGCGAACACCATAACATTGCTGCTAGTTCTTTTCTGTTTGCGTTTGACGGGATGCATTCAGACATATTTAGATCAGTCTAATTTTTCTTGCCTTGAGTGTGGAACTGCTCAGATTCAACACAGTGAGTTAGCGTTAAAAGGCGAAGTTGGCTTTCAAACAGGAAAGGCCTTTGAGCAATTTGTGAGGATATGATGCTGCACCAAACATACAAAATAAAATGGTTTCTGACAGTCGTGTTACTTTCAAACCTCTAATAGTTTGCCGTCTTTTCCCTCTCTCTGTCTTTTTTCCCTGTCTTTCATCCCTTTCTTTGGGGTGCATTTTCTTTGCTCTCCCAGGTGCTCTGCAGATAGAAAACACTGAGGAAACCGACCAGGGGAAGTACGAGTGTGTGGCGTCTAATGTGGAAGGCGTCCGGTACTCTTCCCCTGCCAACCTGTATGTGCGAGGTAGGGAGCAACCTGGCCGTGGAGCTCATCGAAAACCACCAATCAGAGACGCACGTCTGGTCACATGACCTGTTATATATAAACTAATAGAGTCTTTACCAGTAACAAAATAGGCACAATTTCGGTAGTTTTCAATCATCTGTTTAACTGGCGGAAAGTTGGGTCGTACAGGTATGTTGTCTAATCATGTTTTCAGGTTGAAGAGGATGATGGTAAGTCAAGTCAAGTCAAGTTTATTTGTACAGCGCTTTCCGACACGGTGATCGTTGTCGCGGGTGATGTGCTGTCCACTGTCTCGATCAGGCTCCCGAAGTCCCTCTTCAGTGTCTCCATCTGCCGCAGCTTGCTGTCGTTAACCCCCGGGTGAAGCACGACCGCTCCAGTGCTCTCGTCGCCCTTCAGGATCGCGGGTATCTGCGCAGAATCATTGAGAACACGAGCACCAGGGAAACAGTGAGTGTGCACTTTACCTTCAGC
>NW_015505535.1:122870-138075 GCF_001515645.1 Sinocyclocheilus grahami | reverse complement strand
GGTCCTCGCCCGGGGCCTGGCTCGCGTCTTCCGTGGGGGGTGCACCCAGGGTCCGTGGTGTCCCGGCGCCGGAGTGAAGGACATCTGGGAAGATCGCGTCCTGGGTGCACCGGGGCTGTGCAGAGAAACACACGGAGTATGGGTAGTGGGAGAGTTAACAGCGCGCTGAATACTTACCTCGGACTTGTGAGCGTCAGCCTTGGATGTTTCCAGTGCGGCTCTCCGCTCTTTCAGCAGGGTCTGCCTCTCCACCAGGTCGCGGATCTGCAGTGTTTTATAAGCAACTTTATGGAGATATCTAGTTTTGGCTACGTGATAAGATATAATTGCATGTATCCTTCTGGTAAAAGGTCAATCAAAAAATCCACCCAAAAGGTCAAAAGCGGAAGGTTTATGGATTAATTTCATTCAAGATGTTTCAGTCTAATTAAAAATTTACTGCTTTGCCCAATATTTGCATCAGACTTGGAAACGGTTGTGAGTTGGGTCTTTGGAGTATTTGTGTACTTAGAAAGTTCCCTTAGAAGGTAACGGCCTAGGCAGCTTGCTAGGTTTTGGAACAGAGTCTGTATTTTAGAGACATTTAAGTTTCCATTGTTTCTTGACTTTTCAACGAGTCATGTCAAAATAGCAAGGTTACCAAGAATGAACATGCCAGACAGGCTATGAAAGAAGCCTGTTGCACAACCTGGCCAACTCCATCTCTGCCATAACTCATATCCAACCCTTTCCCCCAACAGATCCTTCATCTTTTCTCTCGTGTGTAGGTTTGGCATCTCAGTAGTTGAGGTGCATCGCTGTCATCATCGTAGACAAGCATCTGTATCAGTCATGTGACCTTATTTGGTCCATTTGTAATTATTTTCTTTGTGTTTCTTTTTTTTTTTTTTTTTAACTGACAGCTACTTTATTGACTGAATCCAGAATTTCCGCTGTAAATTTTGTTACGTCTAGCCAGGACCGCAATGTGACAATATGATCCTGTCACATTACGTCATATTGGCTCGAGACGATAAAAAGCCTTTCTCTGCATTGAAGTGGGTTTCCCCCCCTCGTTCCATTTCCCAACCCTTCCCTTTCTTGCTCTTTTGCACGTTCTATTCTCTTATATTTCTCTTTTTTCCCCTCTCCAGTTGTCTTTTGTCCGGGCATGCTAAGCGACCCTTCAGTTATATTCCTCTATGCATTTTATCTCAAATTCTTCTCTCTGGTTTTATTGTTCCCATTTACTCTTTGGTTGACTTCTACCTATTTCTGCATGATGTCTGTGAAAATGACAGCTGCATCTATCAATGGAAGCGTGTCAGATCTTAAAAAGGCTTTGTCTAGTTGATCTACTCTCAACCACAAAAATCTGATTAAGGTTTCTCATCTTTAGTCCTTCTTGAAGGGATTCACCTCTACTAGTGCATGTACGTACCAACATGTACGTACAGTTGTGTATATGTAAGGTTTCTTTAGCATGGGCAGATTTTAAAAAATTGCAAAAAAGTTTTGTTCTTCACACTATTCTATACTCTTGGAGTATTTTCTATTCACACTATAAAGCTTTTCTGCTTTTTAACAGTAATGCATGCTTTTCATTTTGTTTACTGTAGTTACAAGTCACATAGAGATCTAATTTTAAAGATGAGAAACTCATAATAGATTTTTTTGTAATTAATTGTGCTGTGATGGGTCAAATATTGGTCAATGGAACCTTGTTGCTATGAACTTGTTGCTTTAATGTCAATCTATATGATAAGATATCTATATTGTTATATTGAAGCAGTTCTGTTAATTTAGTTACTTTATCATTATTTTAATTTGTATAAACCAAAATGTTTGTGAAGTTTTAGTCTCATTTGTTTTTTATAATTTGTTGTCCTCTCTTTAGACAACACCATGTATGTTCTAAAGAAAGGCTCATTTTCATCTGTGTGTCATTATCTTTCTCTTGTCGCCATTCCTCCGCCCTTTGCAGTTCGTCGCGTGCCCCCACGTTTCTCCATCACGCCCCCCACCATGCAAGAGATCATGCCAGGTGGTAGCATTAACATTACTTGCGTCGCCGTTGGCTCGCCCATGCCCTACGTCAAGTGGATGCTTAACTCTGAGGACCTCACCCCTGAGGACGAGATGCCAGTGGGCAGGAACGTTCTGGAGTTAAACGACGTCCATGAGTCGGCCAACTACACCTGCGTGGCCATGAGCAGCCTGGGCATCATCGAGGCTAATTCCCAGATCATTGTCAAATGTAAGAATCCACTGACTCCTCCAAGGTCACTCAAAGGTTCTCTGGTCATAAGAAATTAAGAACTAAACCAAAGCAAGTATTTCAAATGGTGTCAAGTCCCAGTATTGAATGTTTACATCTACAGTATTTTCTTATCCCGCCCTGCAGCCTGGCCAAAACCTCCAGCTACTCTTGTTGTAACCGAAACTACCGCCACCAGTATCACCATCATCTGGGACAGTGGCAACCCTGAGCCCATCTCCCATTACATCATCCAGTATCGCGCCAAATCTCCCGAGAGCAAGTTCGAGACCGTGGACTCCATCACCACCACTCGCTACAGCATTGGAGGACTTTCTTCGAACACCGATTATGAGATCCGGGTGTCAGCCTACAACACCATTGGCCAAGGCCCGCCTAGTGAACTGGTTGAGGCTAGGACTGTGGAGCAAGCTCCCGCCAACCCACCACGCAACATCCAGGCACGAATCATCTGCCAGAATACCATGATGGTATGCTGGGATGAACCCGAGGAGCCCAATGGACAGATCAAGGGTTATCGGGTCTACTACACCATGGACCCATCACAGCCCATGAGCATGTGGCACAACCACAATGTACAGGACATGTACACCATTCAGAGTCTGGTGGCCACTGAGACCTACACCATCAGAGTGTTAGCCTTCACGTCCGTAGGAGATGGACCCTTCTCAGATCCCATTCACGTCAAAGTGCTTCAAGGAGGTTAGTTTGTCCATTTTTAGTGGTTATTTTCAGTGTTGGGTGAGCAAAAGATGTATGATTCAAAATGATTCCTAGTAGTTTTTTTATGCTTTCATGTCTTAGTGTAAAAGTTAAAAAAAAGTTTAAAGTCAACATGAAATGGCATTCAAAACCCATTTTACTTTTGTAATCTGATGTATTTCTTAGTGAAATGGGAAATATTGGAGAACAACTTTTTTCAATCAGGAATTGATTGGAAAATTGGAATTGAAAAAAACTTGCCTTGGAGGCAGAGCAACTTATTACATTTTGATGAAAAATGACCAAGATAAACTGCATTTCTTTGTAACTGTGCAAAAATGAATGTATTTTGTTTTCATGCTCCTTTTGGTTAAAGGTTCCTTTTACAGATTTGATTCTTCAGATACACTTTTAGTGGGCGGAAGATGCCACAAAGCCATGGCAGCAGATGTGGACCATTTTAACTCATCTTCTGTTTCTACCTGTGCAGCTTGTTGGTGCAGAATGGGTGGGATGGGGTTGGTTGAGTGGGTGCCGGGATCCAATAAACCTGCTGCATTGACACACAATGTAAAACCTGAGAGTGAGCACTGAATGCATGTATTTCCTCCCATTACCCCCGGGGGGCGCTCTGTTAATGCATCCTTTGTCCTCTGGCATGTGTGCGCTGTGTGTGTCCCCTTCTGTTCCATCTCTGTATGTCTGTCCCACTGTTGGTGTCTTCATATATTGTATTCTGGAACAATGCGGTGCACTTTCTACTTCCCTTTTGTTTTCTAGCTCTTCTGTTTCACTTTGTCTCCTGAAATGAAACTAAAGCTCACCTGCTCCGGCTTGACGTCACCTGGTTTTAATTTATTTCTGTTCAGTACACAGGTTTAAGTTCAACTTTATTTCATTTTGGTTTGGTTTTACTCTAACACTTGAGGAAACAGCTCTCAGTGTTTTGGGTTTTTTGCTCTTATTATTGAGGTTAATTTTAACGTGACAAGCTCGACATGCAGCAGCACTTAGCATTGCCAATGCAAATCCATTAAACTAAAGGTGAGAGTAAGTACCCGGTGGGACAGCCGGAGGCTTCTTGCTCAAGTTATGGGATTTCGCTTTGTCCCGCAGGATCTCACAGAGATGGGAGACGTGGTTCACTACATCTGCCAACGTCTTCCCTCAAGCATAAACTAAAGTAGTGCAGATTTACCCATAACAAGGTCAGGGAGGCGACAAGCTTGGACAGTTAGAAGCAATTTAGCACAAACTCCCCTCAACATAACACATAGACAAGCATTTGGATTCCAAGTAGCCACAAGTAGAGTCCAATCAGTTTCATCAGTTGTTACACTCGAAGTTGCAGGCGTCCAGCTCACAAACTAATTTCAACCTTTTTAGCCAAACAAATCTGTAATTACAGTTGTTTTTCACCTGTAATTTTGCTTATTTGAAAGCAGCGCCACAATATGGACCTGGATTAAGTCATTATGACAGTTAACATCTTTCGATATTGGTTTTGAGGCACAATTCTTAATTCTGAAGAGTGATTTCATTTGGAGGTCCACAAGTAGCCACATATAGAAGGAGTCCAATCGATTGTTTCACTCATAGAAGTTGCCAGCTTCCAGAGAGATTTCATTTTGAACATTGAAATTCAAGGCTCTTATTGCATGAGTCTAAACCTTCAGGTAGTTCTGCAACTCTCAGATACCAAACTTTCTCGCCGCACTCAAACCAGGTCGATTCACGAGAACTGAATGCAAATATTCTTCAAAAGAGGAAGTACATCTTCAGAATATATCTTCAAATGGAAGATGAAAATCCAGTAAAACTTTGATCCAATGAAGCCCATTTGGTGAATAAACAGGGCTCTGAATAATGTCACCCACTGAACTCTGGGACGGGTGACACCTATGATGAAAGCTGGCTGGTGACGGGACAAATCTGTTTACCATTTCTCAAACAAAAGCACAGCTGGGCTGCTGATGGGTTGAATTGGGGTGGATTATATAACTTGGGTATGAATGGTTGAATGTTAGCGAGGTGCTAGCATCCTGATCTCAATCTTGTGGACCCTCAGGCTAGTGCAAACAGTGAATAGTGCAGACTGATGAAAGCACAGGGAAAGCTCTCTCCCTCCAACCAAAAAAAACCCCATCCCAACCTCAATGTTATTGGACTAAACTAAATTAAGGTAAATAGTTTGAACTGAGCTGTATTCGGTGAGCTCAGCAGTAGAAGGAGAGGGCCGAACCCAACCGACTCTGGGGAAATATAGTCTCCCTCGAATCGGGTGCTCGTGGTAAGAAAGTCTCTAAAAGTCAGTGTTTGAAGATGTCAGGTACGTATAATGTACAGGAAAATGTGTTTGTGTTTTTGGTTTTTGCTGTTTTTAATGGTCTTACTTTCTGTTTAAAGCTTGGTGGCTTTCCATGATTCTTCTGAGTTGACATTTTGGTTCTAACATTTTCTTTCCAGCCATTGTTTTGCAGAGAGTTTTTCCTCATTTTCCTGTAATCCGTTTTGAATGACTTTGTTTTGCTGGTGCTCATCCATTTGAATTTCAGTCACAAATATGTTTTATCCCCGTCTGTCCGTTTCCCCCCTCATTCATTTGTGTTACTTATGGCTTCAGGGATCAGCACGACAGAGTAACATTTAATTCTCGATTTTACAATGGAGATAAATGTTACAGTGCTTTAAATGGTATAATACTTTCCTATGCGCAAGCATTTAGTAAGCAGAGACTCTGTGCATTTTAAACGAGACTTTTATATTGATTTAGATTGGCACAGAAGTTGTCATTTCTGATATGTGCAAGGGGAAGAACCCGACAAAAACGCCTTGAAATACCGCAATGAATGGCCTTCATTCAAATGCAAATAATGTGATCTATTTTCCCCTCATGGTGGAAATATATCCTGAGAGCCCAGAGTATTTACTGTGAAAGATGGGTTAAATCTTTGTCTCACGTACAGCCGGTTATAGTTGGATAAACTGCTGTATCTTACGCCCAACATCTGTGGTGTTACTTCTAGATCTGTGACACGGACATCAAGCCAAAGTTAAACCTTAATTCATATTTATGTATGCATGCCAAACACCCCGACCACTTCAAAACCAAGCTCTTCTCTTCGCATTTGCCCTTTGCATTTGTTTTTATGTTTCAGTGTGTCTCTGCTTGTTTTTTTCAGTTGGTTTTTCCCTTTTATCATTTTCTTTTTCTCTTTCCCATTTTTTATTTTTGTTTTCCACTCCCTCCTCCCCCCCCCCCCCCCCCCCCCCCCACCCCCCCCGTCCCTCTCCCCCTTTCCCAAACCTGAGCAGAGCCCTCCGCCCCCCCCTCAAGACATTAAGTGCTCCAGCTCCAGCTCCAGCTGCACCACCCTGCTGGAGAAATCGACCTCCCTAGCCTTATTCACTGCAAAGCTTCTTTTCTAGCTAAATTCTTAATATTGACTTTAGCAACACTGTATAACTTGCTTTCATAGATTGAATCTCGAATCTTGAAATGAGATGGCAAGTAATGCATTGAATTAAACATGACATTTTTAAATAGTATTTGTTCGTAAAACATACTCCAATAATCCTTCATAACTTTGAGAAATATGTGCCAGTTCAAAATACACTTATTTAAGGTACATCCTCTGAAAACAAGTAGTTATTTAGGGGGTTTGCGCCTGGATTTGGCATACCCGATTTTAAATGTTTACTCTACACGCATACAAATGGTGTCATTGTATAGAAAACACCTTGATATACAAAATCAGATTGTAATTCTTCATGAATAACATTATAGATGTTTCAAATATTACAATAAACACTAAGAAAAGTAGGTGCTTGTTGATTTTTTTTTTTGCTATTCAGGTTCTATTTGCAGCACCTATCTGCAACTTATATTGTCTGATTCCACTAGTGCCAAAATGCACCAGAAAAAAAATAATAATAATTTCCCAAAAGAACTTCTAAACAGGAGTTATTGAATTATAACTGAAGGGAGTAAAATTGTCATTTTTTTGTGTCTACAAGTGTCTTTAGAGTTTCCTTTGCAAAAACAGGTATTATAAAATACATTACCCCCAGAATGCTATTTTACTATGTGCCATAGCCCTTGATTATTGATTGAATTATTTTTCATTTTTGTCTTTTTCTAAGTAGTAATATACAAAATATCATAAGATAATATAATTTTTTGTGTTTTATACAATGAGTTTTATTCTTTCAGGAGACACAAGACTCTATAAATGATCAAATCTATGTGGTCTATTACAATCTAAAACAGCTTTATATCATTCCTTATACGTGCATAATTTTTGTCCCCTGTGTTGAGCATCATCTCAGCATCCCGCCTGCCTCCTGGAGATGAGATGCCAGCTGCTGCTGCTCACTAATCTTCAACAGAAACTGAAACAAAGATTTCACTGTTTATGCACACGGTTTTTTGCCTTATAATAATACCCATTTCACAAGATCAAAATGTATATTTACTGAAATGGTCATTTTATTCTTTTCTGCATACTGCATCCTGTACTGTGCTTTTTTTTGTCAAAAAATTGTTTATCAGATTGATTGCTGTGCTTTCACATTTCAAAATAATAATAATCTTTTCTGTGATGCACATCTGCGACAAAACAATGGATTTCTCACCAACAAAAGCACACAGAAATGTGACAATGGTCTCGTTTGAAAGAGAAGATCCTAATCTAAAAGATAATAGAGTTTGTGGCGGACGGAAGCAGTCATACAAGTAGGAATGTGACGCTTGTCTTTGTTTCCTCAGAGGTATCGTATTTCACGGCGCGATTCTTTTGAAGATCATTCGATCTATGATTTTCACACAATGAAATACTTTTTGTGTGAGAGCTTTCTTATGATATATGACTTGACTGTTTTGTGAAATATATAAAACATACATATTCAGAGAGATAGTTCTTCGCCATCAAAAAGCGGAAATTCGTGTCTGGTACAAATGCATATTTAAGCTTAATTTTACTACTTTATGTATCATAAAACCAAAAGGTATGGTAAATTAAGCTTTCAAATGATACCATATAAGCAAGCCTTTAAAAAGGAAGTGTAAAGTGTTCTGTAAGGCAGGACCTACTTTCCTACAGCCACCATATTTGGTCTTATGATTTCCCCCATTCGTTTTCCAGTGACCTTTTATGGTCTCTGGTCGAGCTTAGTAAGAAAATAAATCCAAGATGGTTGAGGAGGCGAGAGAAATGTTGATTATACGTCTGTGTAGACAGCTCACTCTTTTTGGGAGATCTATTGACTAACATTACGTGATAGAGAAAACATTGACTTAGCATCATTTTCATCCTTCACTTCTCTTTGTAAAGCAGTCGGACAGCTTATGGGCACTGAAATAAATCCAGCTAGAGTAAGAAATTGTGTCGGACATTCCCCGATGACAGCAGTCTTTCTCAATGACTGACAGCGCTAGTTCAAGATACAAGCTAGTAATCAATACGGAGCACTGACGCTTTGGGCCGCCCTAGGATAGATGGTTTTGACGGGCTGGTCAACCGCTGTAGGTGGGTCAGGAGAGAGGGAACGCTACCCCAAGACCTCCGATGGGAAATCTCATTTGTCCAACCCACAACATGGAGTTATTTGAGTAGCAATATGTTACGACAGTCACATCCTTGGAGACTTGTACCATTATAGCATCTAATATGGAATAGTCGGGCCCCAATATACAGTACATCCCCTTATGATGTATTTTATTGACCATCCAGGAAATGGGTCTCCTCCTTACAGCAGTACTGAATGACCGGAGGTATTAAACATCAGGGCCTCGTATAAAAGGATTTTCATTAGCTCGCAGGTAAAAGACTGCAGACAGCAGATCCGCGAATTGATCAGTGCTCAGATAAGAATGATAGTGAAATGGAAGGGGATGAAATGGTTGCTCGGGTATATGGGGGTGTGAAATTACAGTTGATTAAATGTCCCTGAAGATGGGCGCTTAATCAGTAGCCTGGTTTCACATAATTGAATTTGCGTACTAGCTGAGATGCTAGGGCTTAGTTTCTTTTCAGCCATATCGTGCGGTCTTGAGGTGCTCCATAACTATTGGTACATTGTACTATTTTTAGAACAGATTGAGAGTCTATCCGTGTCGAATCAGATGTAATTAAAGAAGATTTTGTTTATATGTGAGTTCTGTAAAATATTTCATGTAGATCCTAACTTAATAGCTAATAAATGCCGGGGAAGCCATGTTTAGGGAATGATATATCAGGAACTATGATTGCTGCTATGTATAAATTGGTAGATTGGTAGAAAAATGTGTTCCCTTCAAGTCCAATTGGTTCAGAGACGTATAGGGATAAAAATATTTTTAAAACTGGCCTCTAAATTTGGTAAAAAGTACAAATTTCTAGATCAGTGAATGTTAATGCTCCTTTTCCATGCGTTGGCTGTTACCGACCTCATTGCTCTATAAAAAAAGATAAAATTGTTATGTTATTGCAAAGTAGTGATTAATTCAGAAAATGTCTCAGAATAATACCATACATGTATATATTAGCACTGAATTTACATTCATAAACAAAAAAATACCTGAATAAGCTGAATGTCCATTATTCGGTTTGTTTTTAGGTTCATCACTGTGTAGGTCCCGTGTTTGGCACAGTGCCCAAAAATGTGACGCACTGCATAACATAATATTTTTAGTAAAATACACATACCAGGAGAGTCTGCTCGCATGTCACCGCCCAAAACGGTGTCTCCACTGTTGATGGCCTCTGAAATAACTATACCTTGGTGTACATTCCACAGCCAGTTTATTGTGCGGAAAAGTAAATTCCGTTGGTGTTTCAGGAAGGTTGTGTGACTAATTCCTGTGATATTATATGCCTGCAAGAACTAGACACAAAGAAAGAGGAAAGTTAGTCATACTACAACTGGCAGAGATGTTTCATAGTGCCTTGCCTTTTCCACTTGCAAGAAGGAGGCTCCACTAAAAATTACAGCTGCAGACATCTGGATATTTCCTGCAGGTATGTTTGCGACATATGGCTGACTTGTCCAAGTGTTCTGATGCTCACAGTGTGTGCAAGCCTGGTCCACGCACAGAAGCGTTCCCACAGTCCTAGCATGTACAACACAGCTCCTTGTGCAGACAAGGCACTTCCTGAAGAGCTCAATGAGGTTTCCTTCATAAACAACAAACTTCCTCATTTTATAATGTGGGGTTTCAATCACTGTGCTAAAATACAGCAAACACAAAAGCATGGAAATGAATAGATGTCTGTGCCAGATGTTTATTGCTAATGATATTTAGCAGCAGGCAAATCAAAAAGTACATGTACTCAATTACTCACCTCTCATCATAGATGCTGTGTGGTTAGTCACTGTGGTTAGGCCTTTTTACAGGTGTTGAAACAGCTAGAGGGCCTTCCTCAAATGATGTGTTCGACATGACAGTACTGCAGCTAACATGTTTTCTATGAGGTTTCATTTGCGTGCCTAATTATATATAAAAAAATTCACTTCAATTGTATTTCAATGACTAGAGGTAGAACAAAAAGAAGAAAAATCAATTCTTACTCTTGCTTCTTCGCTCTGGTTTCCATGTGTGCTGTGTGGATACATGCTTCATCGGCGAATCAGCATCTGTTTGGCATGACGCATCTTTTGTGAATGCTTGAGTCTGGCACCCCACCTCGCGACACAACTTGGGCTCAGAGGACAACTGCAACTGTTTTACAACCGTTTAAAAATATATATAAAACACACGCATTTTTACAATACGATAACAATAGACCAGAGCACTGAAAACTACTTGGTAACTTGTTAACATTGACTATGTCTGCTCCATAACCATCTGAATAGCCTATGCAAAAATAAAGAATATTTAAGCAAACACTTACCAAATCTGTGGATATACGGGAATTGGTACAGCTTCTTTCCTGGTTTCCATGTGTGCTGTGTGGATACATGCTTCATCGGCGAATCAACATCTGTTTGGCATGACGAATCTTTTGTGAATGCTTGAGTCTGGCACCCCACCTCGCGACACAACTTGGGCTCAGAGGACAACTGCAACTGTTTTACAACCGTTTAAAAATATATTTAAAACACACGCATTTTTACAATACGATAACAATAGACCAGAGCACTGAAAACTACTTGGTAACTTGTTAACATTGACTATGTCTGCTCCATAACCATCTGAATAGCCTATGCAAAAATAAAGAATATTTAAGCAAACACTTACCAAATCTGTGGATATACGGGAATTGGTACAGCTTCTTTCTTTAAAACAAGACGATCGGTGAAACCGGATTCCACTAGTCCCCAATTCACAAAGTTCTCCGGTGCAAAATGTTTACTACAAACATATTTTCCAGTTGTGTTGGTAGAACACGGCAAACCAACCGCTTGCACCCAAAGTTCAAAGCTTGCAACCAAATGCAAACAACACTTTTGTGCTGTCGCACCGAAGAAACGAGCACATTCGATGCCGAACCATGTCTCTGAATGACAACAATGAGGGAAGATACTTTCTCATGAATAATATTCATGTTATATTGTAACCGTTATAATTTAATCCTACTACGGTGCAGTGATTGGATTGAATGACCTCTTTCTCATGAATAAATGCACAGATTAGCTCAGGGCCAGCTCACGTAGACAAGCCCCTGCAAGCCTATCTACACACTCCGAGGCCCAAATCTACTGCTGTGTCCCAATTCATAGGCTACGTCCTTCGAAGGACCCATTTGAAGGCCGATTACATCACGGCAGCGCGACGAAGGCTGTCCCAATTCACGATGCATCCTCCGAAGGCTGCATTTGAAGGCAGACTGCCAGAAGAACAGCAGCAGCCATTTATATTCCTACTTTTAAAATAAAAATGGCAAAAAGATGATCAGATCATGTGTCAGTTTTTACTACCGAATTATTAGCTATCATACTAGCTCTACAGTGGATCGAAGAAGTTCAGCCAGAAAGAACTGTGATATGTATGATACTCAATGGCTGCGCTCACTAGCCTACTAAGCGGTAAATCTGAGGCTCGGCAAGACTTAGTATTTGAAGTTTTACAAAGTTTGTTTAGAATAAGGCAGTTAAGGATAGAGGTCAAATTCCTCTGGGTGCCTGCACATGTGGGGGTGGATGGGAATGAGGAAGGAGACTTGCTAGCAAAGAAAGCATTAAATCATACACAAATAGAAATTAAGTTCGCTTTAAGTAAAGCTGAATTCAAGAGAGTGATATCATTTGAAGTAAGTAAGAAATGGCAAAAGTTATGGAATAATGGGTCTAAAGGAAGACATCTTTTCCAGATTCAGGAGTGTGTTGAAAATGAGAGGAAAAGATACGGAAATAGGAAGAAAGATGTCATCTTATCAAGATTAAGAATTGGACATACAGCATTAAACTATAGTCTTTATAAAAGTGTGACAAATGTGGAGAATTAGAAACAGTGAAACATATTCTTTTTGAGTGTTCTGCATATGAAAGGGAGAGATTTCAATTAATTCAAGAATTAGGATGGCTGGGAGTTGATAATATTTCTTTAAAAGTATTGTTAGGAAATGGGTCGAGGCAATCAAGAGTGCAAGAAAATATGTTTAAATACCTGAAAAACACAGGAACAATAGATAGAATCTAGGTTTTTTTTCCTCTTCTGTATCTTTCTTCCAAATTTATGCACACTCCACACTCCAGATCAGTAGGAGTATGCACCTTTTTCACTGGTTTGCCAAACCGCCATAAAACAGAAGAAGGCCGATTGAGTCACCGCGGCGCGACAAAGGCTGCCGCAATTCGAACGCGACTTCAAATCAATCAAATCCAATCAAATAAATCCAATCCAAACACCTCCCAAGCTTCTTTTACCTGCATGGCACAAAATTAGCATCAACCAAATGCTGGTAAAACTGGTTGAGACTAGCTTGTTAATCTCATCAGTTTGCTAATACACTCTATGCAGTACCTTAATAGAATGCAAGACTGGCACAGCAGTCTTGATGGGGTCATTCAACTGGCAGCGGTGACAAGATCTGACCTAAAAAGCAACAGTTTTTTTTTAACAAAACGTCCAGATAAACAGCCACTTGATTTAAGTTGGTGATGACAATAAATATAACTTCTAAATCACGGAGGTATCTAACAATCAGAGGTGGCAAAAATTGACATACTCTTAAGTATAGATACTTAGAAAAAAACTGGCAAAAGTAGAAGTGAAAATAAAGTACCACATATGCAGTACATTACCTATTCTTTCACATCCTGGATAATTGTAGGCCAATAGTAGCCAGCAATAACCCTGTTCTGAGTGCCTCTGACGCCACGGTGATTGCCAGTCCCAGGGTTATTGTGGCACGCCGTAAGAACAGACCTCTTCTCTTCCTCTGACAGGACAACTGGCCGCATGTACTGCCTACTGGGGCCGACGTAGAAGAGTCTGTCATCTATTTTAATTGGAAAAAAGAAAAAGTCAGAAGAAGCTGCAATTCAATGTAAAAAGATCAAATTGCATATCCAGATATAGGAGTTAAACAAGTACAGTGAACGTAGCTTGATATAAAAAAAATAATAATTTGAATTAAGCACATGGACCTCTTTTCATTATAAAATCTTACCTTTGATGAGAAAATTCGTCGACGCCAATCTAACCTTCCGACGATTTGCAGAATTGTCAGGAATTTCTCCTTTTAAACTCTTGAACATTTATATAGAATGCAAAATAATCCATATTTCACTTTTGCAGAAAAAAGGTTTAACAATCCTGAAAGATCCCTTACATCCAGCCAGACATCTCTTTACGCCTCTTCCTTCAGGCAGAATGTAAAAGCCCTTTCACACCAAAAAGTGTACTGAATAAAGCTCAGGCTGAAGGAAAAGTACATTCACATCTGTACAGTAGAACGCAGGAGAAGAAACACTCTTCAGCAATAAAAAACAAAACAAAGCACAATTGTTACTACTCATACTAAATCTGTTTTTTTTGTGAGTGGGATGAATTAATGCACACTCACATTTAGTCTAGAACTACAGTAACATCATGTTCACACAGCGCACACAACCCGAACACGATTTCTCCCAATATGGGGACAGGAGACGTGTCAGTCACTACATGGGAAACAAAGTAACTGGCATTACTTTTTTGAAAAAGTAACTCAGATATTTTCTTGTAAATTAAAAAAGTAATGCGTTACTTTACTAGTTACTTGAAAAAAGTAATCTGATTACGTAACTCGCGTTACTTGTAATGAGTTACCCCCAACACTCTCCTAACATCGCTCTCCGCTCGCAATAACGCTAATTCAGTCTGTTTTGACTTCAGTAAATCAGTTTTGGCAAATACAAACAACGTGCTAATTTTTCACGAGTCCAACATCCAGCCGCACAAGAAAACATGCAATCTACCCGAGACGTGATCAATAAGGGAAGCCGTCTTTTACTATTGCAAAATAGAGAAAACAACATTTTACATTTAAACAACTAATAGCTTCTTAACCTTGGACCTCATTCTTGAAACACAAAATGACAAACACTTATATATATATATATATATATATATATATAGGCCTACTTTTCTGAACTTGGGATCCCTAAGTTACCTGCATGGTCTTGGCTGAGCCTGAAATACACCAGCTGGCGGTGCCGGGGGTGAACCATCCCCAACATTTCCTCCAGTATAAGGTATAATAAATAGTCCAAAACTAACAATTCAGGCTCCATAGTTATTTTCAGTTTCATTAACAAATCTCAGGATGGCAGCTCTCTTCTCGCGCCGTCGCCACGCGACAGGAGCATTAATCGGGAACACCTGCGAAGGCTAGACTCGGAGCGTCCTTCGAAGGATGCGGTCTTTGAATTGGGACACAGCTACAGAGAGAAGCTCATCCTATAAGTGTAGTAGTTTCTTCAGATTCATATTCAGTATTAAACAGCTTAAATGGTGGGAAACCAGCATCTAGTCAGGATATACTTTATGAAATTTTACAGAATCTATATAGAATAAACCAAACAGGAGTACGAGTAGAGTTTTTATGGATACCTGCCCATGTAGGTGTAGAAGGGAACGAGGAGGTGGATAAGCTGGCCAAGTCAGCACTGAGAAAAGAAGAGATTGACAGAGAAAGTAAAACAGAAGTAAAAGGTATTATTAAAACAGCAGTTGGAGGTATGTGAATAAAGAGCCAGAAGGCAGACACTTATTTAGCATTCAACAGAAAGTGGGGACTGAAAGAAAGGTATATGGAAACAGAAGAGAAGATACTGTTATAACCA
>NW_015505535.1:120811-122345 GCF_001515645.1 Sinocyclocheilus grahami | reverse complement strand
GATAAATGACATATTTTCAATGATTGGACAAGGATTTGGTAAATCTTTATATGCGGATGATGGTGCCTTGTGGAAAGGGAAGAAATTTAGTATTTGTGGAAAGTAGTATGCAGAAAGCAGTTAATGAAGTGGAAAAATGGGTAAATAAGTGGAGTTTTAGACTGTCAGTAGAAAAAACTAAAGTGATATGTTTCAATGAGGAGGTGGATAAGCTGGCCAAGTCAGCACTGAGAAAAGAAGAGATTGACAGAGAAAGTAAAACAGAAGTAAAAGGTATTATTAAAACAGCAGTTGGAGGTATGTGAATAAAGAGCCAGAAGGCAGACACTTATTTAGCATTCAACAGAAAGTGGGGACTGAAAGAAAGGTATATGGAAACAGAAGAGAAGATACTGTTATAACCAAGATCCGTAAAGGACACTCTAACCTCAGAATCAGAATCAGAAATCAGAAAGAGCTTTATTGCCAAGTATGTTTGCACATACAAGGAATTTTGTTATAGTGTCACAAACTTCCAGTACACTGAGACAACAACAACACACAGATAATAAAAGTGAGATGTGAATAAAATAACCTTAATTATTCATTGCATATAATAGGAGAAAGTGAGTCAGATAGCTGCAGTTACTGTGGAATAGCAGAAACAGTTGAACATGTGCTCTTACATTGTGAGGCATATAATAGACAAAGAAAGCAACTTGTTGAAAAACTAAGAGATATGGAAATCAATTATATTTCAGTTATGAATATATTTCAGAATGCACAGAAACATCTAAGGGTTTATGATTTTCTTCTAAAACATCTGAGAGATACGGAGGTGATTAGAAGAATTTAGGTTTTTTTTAAAAATTAGTTTTTTCAAAATTGTTATCTCTTGAATATATTTTAAGTGCAATATTTTTCATCCACAAACAAAACCGGCTTAAATCTCCTTTGTTTTCCTCTTTTTCTTGTTGAATTTAACTCTCTTGTTTCATCCCTCCGGTTTATAAACAACAACAACCAATGCAATATTTTGATGCATCGATTATATGAATATTATGATTAAAGATATTTAACCTTGTCATTGTGCCTCTTTTTCTGTGTATATAATCTCATACTATGATGTATGCAAACCCATTATATTGATGTTTTCTGCTGTTTGTCATTATGATTGTTCATTGTTAAAGATACTAGCATCTTTCCCTGAGCTTGTATGTAATTATAAGTTCTGCAGTAATAATAAAAAAAGAACATTAGAGGGACAGGCGCACTAACACCTCACAGCATCAGTAACTCCACAACACCTAGTACAGTTTTCCTCAGCGTTTGTAATATCTGCACAAAGGAGACGTCGATCAGCTGCTAGAAGATCTCGCCTTTGGAGAAGACTCTTAAGTTTACTCTCGAAAAATGTAAGTATTACTACTTAAAAATTAAGATTACCCCAGAATGCATTGCTAGCCCACCCCAACACTTACGAACAATAATAATGATAAATGCTGACCAATAATTATATATATATATAGTAAAACAAGCAAAATGTAATTTGTTT
>NW_015505535.1:116069-117676 GCF_001515645.1 Sinocyclocheilus grahami | reverse complement strand
AATTTTAATGGCTTTGCAGTGGGTGGAAGAAATCAGTCCTATAAGTGTAGTAGTTTGTTCAGATTCATATTCAGTATTAAACAGCTTAAATAGTGGGAAATCAGCATCTAGACAGGATATACTTTATGAAATTTTACAGAATTTATATAGAATAAACCAAACAGGAGTAAGAGTAGAGTTTTTATGGATACCTGCCCATGTAGGTGTAGAAGGGAACGAGGAGGTGGATAAGCTGGCCAAGTCAGCACTGAGAAAAGAAGAGATTGACAGAGAAAGTAAAACAGATGTAAAAGGTATTATTAAAACAGCAGTTGGAGGTATGTGAATAAAGAGTCAGAAGGCAGACACTTATTTAGCATTCAACAGAAAGTGGGGACTGAAAGAAAGGTATATGGAAACAGAAGAGAAGATACTGTTATAACCAGGATCCGTAAAGGACACTCTAACCTCAGAATCAGAAATCAGAAAGAGCTTTATTGCCAAGTATGTTTGCACATACAAGGAATTTTGTTATAGTGTCACAAACTTCCAGTACACTGAGACAACAACAACACACAGATAATAAAAGTGAGATGTGAATAAAATAACCTTAATTATTCATTGCATATAATAGGAGAAAGTGAGTCAGATAGCTGCAGTTACTGTGGAATAGCAGAAACAGTTGAACATGTGCTCTTACATTGTGAGGCATATAATAGACAAAGAAAGCAACTTGTTGAAAAACTAAGAGATATGGAAATCAATTATATTTCAGTTATGAATATATTTCAGAATGCACAGAAACATCTAAGGGTTTATGATTTTCTTCTAAAACATCTGAGAGATACGGAGGTGATTAGAAGAATTTAGGTTTTTTTTTAAAATTAGTTTTTTCAAAATTGTTATCTCTTGAATATATTTTAAGTGCAATATTTTTCATCCACAAACAAAACCGGCTTAAATCTCCTTTGTTTTCCTCTTTTTCTTGTTGAATTTAACTCTCTTGTTTCATCCCTCCGGTTTATAAACAACAACAACCAATGCAATATTTTGATGCATCGATTATATGAATATTATGATTAAAGATATTTAACCTTGTCATTGTGCCTCTTTTTCTGTGTATATAATCTCATACTATGATGTATGCAAACCCATTATATTGATGTTTTCTGCTGTTTGTCATTATGATTGTTCATTGTTAAAGATACTAGCATCTTTCCCTGAGCTTGTATGTAATTATAAGTTCTGCAGTAATAATAAAAAAAGAACATTAGAGGGACAGGCGCACTAACACCTCACAGCATCAGTAACTCCACAACACCTAGTACAGTTTTCCTCAGCGTTTGTAATATCTGCACAAAGGAGACGTCGATCAGCTGCTAGAAGATCTCGCCTTTGGAGAAGACTCTTAAGTTTACTCTCGAAAAATGTAAGTATTACTACTTAAAAATTAAGATTACCCCAGAATGCATTGCTAGCCCACCCCAACACTTATGAACAATAATTATGATAAATGCTGACCAATAATTATATACAGTGGGTACAGAAAGTATTCAGACCCCCTTACATTTTTCACTCTTTGTTATATTGCAGCCATTTGCTAAAATCATTTAAGTTAATTTTTTTCC
>NW_015505535.1:108000-116059 GCF_001515645.1 Sinocyclocheilus grahami | reverse complement strand
AACCTTAATTATTCATTGCATATAATAGGAGAAAGTGAGTCAGATAGCTGCAGTTACTGTGGAATAGCAGAAACAGTTGAACATGTGCTCTTACATTGTGAGGCATATAATAGACAAAGAAAGCAACTTGTTGAAAAACTAAGAGATATGGAAATCAATTATATTTCAGTTATGAATATATTTCAGAATGCACAGAAACATCTAAGGGTTTATGATTTTCTTCTAAAACATCTGAGAGATACGGAGGTGATTAGAAGAATTTAGGTTTTTTTTAAAAATTAGTTTTTTCAAAATTGTTATCTCTTGAATATATTTTAAGTGCAATATTTTTCATCCACAAACAAAACCGGCTTAAATCTCCTTTGTTTTCCTCTTTTTCTTGTTGAATTTAACTCTCTTGTTTCATCCCTCCGGTTTATAAACAACAACAACCAATGCAATATTTTGATGCATCGATTATATGAATATTATGATTAAAGATATTTAACCTTGTCATTGTGCCTCTTTTTCTGTGTATATAATCTCATACTATGATGTATGCAAACCCATTATATTGATGTTTTCTGCTGTTTGTCATTATGATTGTTCATTGTTAAAGATACTAGCATCTTTCCCTGAGCTTGTATGTAATTATAAGTTCTGCAGTAATAATAAAAAAAGAACATTAGAGGGACAGGTGCACTAACACCTCACAGCATCAGTAACTCCACAACACCTAGTACAGTTTTCCTCAGCGTTTGTAATATCTGCACAAAGGAGACGTCGATCAGCTGCTAGAAGATCTCGCCTTTGGAGAAGACTCTTAAGTTTACTCTCGAAAAATTTAAGTATTACTACTTAAAAATTAAGATTACCCCAGAATGCATTGCTAGCCCACCCCAACACTTACGAACAATAATAATGATAAATGCTGACCAATAATTATATATATATATAGTAAAACAAGCAAAATGTAATTTGTTTTGTCATATGCCAGAGCTATGCATGAATACACACAACACAAACACAGCCAAGCTGAATACATCTCAATTTTCAGTCAAGTAATGAATGCACAAGTTAATGAAACGATTATATTTTATTTACTGACAACATGAAACATGACTAAATGAGTAAAAGAATGAATAAAAGTAACCATGACAACAAATAAATATCATCGACACATGAAACAAAGCTATATTTACAGGCGGTGAGCCCACATCTACTGCATCTCAACACAGCTGAGACAGTTCTGCAGCTTTATTCTGATGAAGACCACCGTGTCCACCTTCAGCTGTCTCTGCCGTCCATCACGGCCCTCACTGCTGCAGTCAGACTGAATCTGATCATGGAGGAGAAAGGGACATCGAGGCTATCATAGCCTGAGTGCACAGAGAGGATGAGGCCCCCCGTACCACACAATCTTGAAGAAGAGCAGGTGAACACATGCGGGACGATCTGGCTGCTGCTGTGTCTGCTCCAAACATTCGTGTGCTGCTCTCCATGAGCACAACCACATTCACACAGAGTAAAACATTTTACAATTAATGTCAGCATTTCATTTCATATGTTTACAATTACATGCAAATTTTTATCATAGCTTTATCATCAGTGGGCTAAAGCACTGCACTGGTCAGCAGAAGGTTGCTGGTTCGATCTCCGCAGTCGTCACCACCGCTGTGTCCTTCAGCAAGGCTCTTTACTCCAGGTGGCTGCTGGGGGATTGGGGTCCCTGTAATAAGAGCACTGGAAGTCACTTCAGATAAAAGTGTCTGACAAGTAAATGTGATTTTTGTAAATCATTTTTTGTGTCTTGGGTACAAACGCTCAATAAAGCTGCTTATTTCTCAAAGTTTATTTCTGCAAGGTACTACTTTTTCTTTTTTGGGGGGTTTAGTTCATCCAAACATAGAAATTCAGTCATTATTTACTCGCCTCCACACTGTTCAAATTTGTTTTCCCTGAACACAAAAGTTGATTTTGGTCAAGTTTGTCCTGCTGGTTTCTGTTCATACAGTATCAGTCGATGGGAGCCTGACTTTCAGAAGCTTCATGACATTATTTGATGATGCTTTTGAAGCTTCTGAAACTCAGGTTTCATTGACTGATGTTGTATGAGCAAGCCAGCAGGACAAACTTGACCAAACTCACATCCTCAGTGTCTTCTGGTGTTTCTCTAGATGCTCTCGCTGGCTCTGGGGTCACTGAGGATGAAGAGACCACAGCAGCATCTGGTCCAGATGAGACAGTAAGAGGTGGAGTGATGGAGCGACTCATCCGCGGCACTGGACCATTTCCAGGATGCTGCTGTGGACTCCTCCATCCTCAGTGCTCACACCAGTCTGCAGACGTCAGATCCTACAAAGATGCACAAACACAATGCAAAAGCAGTCATTTTAACAGCACAGCGTCATTTGATTTCTGTCTTAGAAGTAACAGAATTATCTTATTTATATTTTTGTTTCAGGTTTCAGGTCACCTTTCCTTGCAGGTCCTGCTCCACCACAAAAGCTCTGCAGCAAATGCACAGCAATCAAGAATCAGTGCGGTGATAACTCTGTTTGAAATTACAATAATTGAAATAAACTACAACTTAAGATTTAACAGATGTTTTATTCATTTCTGTAGTATACTCACTCAAAGCCTTTGATGGCAGCATTCCGCTTTCTGGTGAAGAGGGCTTCATTAGCCTCCTGGGACAGAAAAGTATCCATCGACGAGCACTCAAGAGACTGGACAGAAGCAGTAGGACATCCGGGAACTTCTCGACTACTCTTTTATGAATACTGAGGTTTCGGACATACTTATTCGCTCGGCTACTGCTTTCCCCTACTGTATAGTAGTATAGTAAAGTATATAGTACTTTGTGGAGTAATTTACAACAGCTTCGAACACGGCTCAGCCAATCAGAATCAAGCACCGGAACTCTCCGCTTTATAATGATATATTGCTATTAAGACTTATAATTTACTGTATTTATTATATAAACATTAATGCATTAATATTAAGGATTGTATCTTTTCAAAGAATTTATATTATTTAAATATTTGATCATTTTGAATTGTATACTTACGAGCACACACACATATTTTAAATTACGATTATATATATAGCTTAATATTTAAATACCAATAATTATTTCTCAAAATATTGATAACGTAGTAACAGACACACACACAAATATTTTGAAGACGTGTATATTATTGTCTCAATTATTTTTATAACATTAAATATTATACATATTATATAAAAACAACAATTCTATTTTTTCCCCCAAAGCATTTAATTTAATGTCAAATTATTTTATATGATTTAAATTGTCTATCAAAAGTGCATATATACAGTGGGTACGGAAAGTATTCAGACCCCCTTAAATTTTTCACTCTTTGTTATATTGCAGCCATTTGCTAAAATCATTTAAGTTAATTTTTTTTCCTCATTAATGTACACACAGCACCCCATATTGACAGAAAAACACAGAATTGTTGACATTTTTGCAGATTTATTAAAAAAGAAAAACTGAAATATCACATGGTCCTAAGTATTCAGACCCTTTGCTGTGACACTCAAATATTTAACTCAGGTGCTGTCCATTTCTTCTGAGCATCCTTGAGATGGTTCTACACCTTAATTTGAGTCCAGCTGTGTTTGATTATACTGACTGGACTTGATTAGGAAAGCCACACAACTGTCTATATAAGACCTTACAGCTCACAGTGCAAGTCTGAGCAAATGAGAATCATGAGGTCAAAGGAACTGCCTGAAGAGCTCAGAGACAGTAATAATTACACATTTCTTAAAATACTGTAATAACAGACGGACACAAAATTGTATTTTTTTTTAAACAAAGTACCATTCAGTTTTATTTACAATTGCAGTAATAAATGATTAATGCACTATGATAACATATTCCTTCATGCACACTTCTGTGAAACCCTGGTGGAGCCGTGTCCCGGAGCTTCATCTCTCAGTCTCTGATCAGAAGCGGCCGTGTCTCCAGATGTTTCGGAGCAGGTAAACACAGCTCAGTACAGCCGTCAGTACGGTCCCCGCACACACTGTGAGGAGCATCGACGAGTCAGCGACCGGGAGCTCCAGACTCACTCCACCGCTATCCTGAACCAGAATCAGAAAGAGCTTTATTGCCAAGTGTGTTTGCACATACAAGGAAAGTGTTACAGTGTCACAAGCTTCCAGTACACGGACACAACAACTACACACAGATCATAAGAATGAGATCATATAAAACCAGACACATGCAACTGTGTTAGAATACACATTCATATATTAAACACATAATTCAAAATATAAAATTACTATAATAAATCATTTTAAATATTAACATAACATACATTACAAATACACATTATATTAAAACATGCATGAACTTTGCTGATATATATATTAATATAAATATAAATTATATTAAAGCATTACTATTTATTATATATTAAATTATTATAAATAATATAAAAAATTATAAATGTATATTAAAATATGCGTGACCTTTGCTGCAATATATATATATAATTATTATAAATTACATTAAAATATACATGTACTTAGCTGTAATATATGTATAATAAATATTACATTATAATAAAATATATAATAATGGATTTACGTTATATTAAAATATATCTTATCATTAAATTATACAAATGTTGTATTAAAAATAATACTATATATTTTATGCTACATCATATTAAAACATGCATTAACTTTGCTACGATATATAATATTATATTAAAGTATTATTATTTATTATATATTAAATAATACATTATATATAACATTATTATATGCATGACCTTTGCACACACACACACATATATATATATAACATTATATTAAAATATACATGTACTTTGCTGTAATATATTATATAATAATATCATAAATATTACATTATAATAAAATGATTTACAATATATGCATGAACTTTGCTATAATATATATAAAATTATTACAATATTACATGTTATATAATTATAAATAAAATTATTATAAATATAAAATTATATAAAAACATTATTATTATTGTATAATTCATAATATATTATTATAGCACATATTGCATTATATTCAAATATTATGCATATTATTATATTAAATGATGAAAACAAGCAACAGTTTGAGTTTCTAGGCAGTACCTGTAGATCCAGGAGCTCCGTCCACGAGCAGATGCTGTGGTTGCTGAAGGTACAGCGAGCCTCGACCTCGACCCGATGCAAACCTGCCCTCGCTGTGCGGCCTGTGATCAAGAGCACAGAAACACGCTGAGCTCAGCAGACGCGCGAGGTGTAGCCTGGTGCAGCCAGAGGCGGACACTAACTAAGTACATTTACTTGAGTATTGCACTTAAGTACGCTTTTTGAGTATCTGTACTTTACTTGAGTGTTATTTTTTCTGGGAACTTATGACTTTAACTACATTTGAAAGACGAATATTGTACTTTTCACTCCACTACATTTCTATCAAGGTCCTCGAAGTAGAAAGCCGTTACTCTGTAGCAGCTTTGAAAGTCAGTGAAGTCTCTAAAACATGACTTTCTTATTTTTCAGACAGTTTATCAGTAATCAGTCTTGTGGGGCTACATGAAGAGATTTCCCAGCATTTCTTGAACACTGAGCAGCTGCAAATGCAACAACTCAATAATAAGAAGTTAATATTGTGGTATATATTAGACACAATATTGTCTGATTTTGCTAAATTGTGTAGGTGAAAATATTACCTATAAAGCCACAGAAGAACTGTTGTGCGTCTCCTAATAAAACACAAGTACCGCGAGAGCGATTAGACAGCATTTAAAATGTTTGTTTTGATGTCAAATAGGTCTGTTTTGCTTTTTTGTTAAAGCAGTGTTGCTGTTGTAAAGCTGTACAGCTACAGTTGTGTTGCTGGGTTTTAAAGCAGGTTTGATTTTTTTTAATCTTCCTTATCACTCTGTATTTACAGGATTTCACTGTACTGTATTCAGCAGCTGTAATGTATTCTAAGTTGCATCAGAAGTATTGCAAGTACAACAATAAAACAGTGCATTGACATAAAAAAGGAAATTTACTTTTGGTGCTTAAGTACTTTTAAAAGCAAGTACTTCTGTACTTTTACTTGAGTAAAAATCTGTCTTTACAACTTTTACTTGTAATGGAGTAATGTTTGCCCAGCGGTATCTGTACTTTCACTCAAGTAATAGAGTTGAGTACTTTGTCCGCCTCTGGGTGAGATGCATGTGCTCGTGTTGGTCTGCAGTGCCTCACACTGATCTGATCTGAGCAACAGTCTGGCTGGATCCAGGTCTACTTTCACCCGCTTGCTGGAGGCCGACGGTCGGTGGTACCGGCCGTGAACGGGAACCGCGGCCTCGCGCCTTCCTGACAGAAAAACCAGCGCCGTGAACCCAGAGGACAAATACTCTGGAGCTTCCACATCAACCTTTGAGTCCAGAAGAACCTACAACACATTACATTAGTCAGTGAAATATCTCAGAATGGACAGCTCTCACACGCTGCATTTCAACACTGACCTCCAAACCCGTGTCGCGTCTCAGGGTGTCCAGCTGATATTCATCCATATAAACTCCACTGGGCAGCTGCTGGACTAGTAAAGCTTTGACTTCATGATCTATTTTGCTCCATTGAACACTGTATTGAAGCTCTCTATAAACCAAACATCATATTTAAGCATTGAAACACCATACACACACATATGAGTGAAAGACATTAAAGAGCAAGAGGAAACCTGTGAAACCCTGCTTTGGAAATCTTCATAGACATGGACACTGACTTGAACCATTCTGATGGAAAACAATCTGCTGGAGGGGAAACATTAAACACAGAACGTTTGAGCGGTTCTTTGTTATAACTAATGATTAACAAGCATGCTTAGCGTTGCAAATACCTGCTTTTGAATCCCCACGATGGATAAAACACAGAAAAGTCGCTAATAAACAAAACCTAACCATGCTCGCTGTAATCCCGGCGTCACTTCCGGGTTGATGTCGCCGGCCCGACAGAGGGCGCTGATAAGCGTCACGCGCGAAACTCCCTCATGGCTGATTTCAAGATATGTTATGGAAAGAGGGTTTGCTAGTTAAATTAGATCAAGTAGGAATAGGTGGAAGAATACATCATTGGATTAAAGGGTTTTTAATTGAGAGAAATGTTAAAGTAAAGGTTGGAGATTGGGAAGTATTGAGAATGGCACTCCGCAAGGAAGTGTCATAAGTCCTTTGTTATGTATAATTATGATTAATGATGTTTTTGCAACAGTAGGGGAAAATATTAATACATCTTTGTTTGCAGCTGACGGAGCTTTGTGGCTTAGAGGAAGGAATGTTGAGTATATATTAGGGCTGGACGATATGGACAACATTTATATCACGATATATTTCTTAATTTCGGTCGATATGAACAGGCCACGACAGATGTCTGTACCTACAACTCATGAAAAATTCATTTGCCAACTCTATGAAGCCTCCTCCTATAAAACTATATCATATTTTAAGAAAAAAATGGCGCAAATAAATAAATGTTCACCTTTTATTGGTATTCAGCCGTCATACAAACAAGAAATGTGAAATCACTGTCAAATAAATCTCAGACTCTCCTTATTAATATTAATATCTTTAACATCAAACTATAGGCTAACATACCAATCAGAAGACTTGTAATGTTTTTTTAAAGAAGTCTCTTCTGCTCACAAGCCTGCATTTATTTGATCCAAAATACGGCAAAAACAGTAACATTTTGAAATATTTTCACTATTTAAAATAACTTTTCTATTTGAAAATATAGTTTATTCCTGTGATTACTCCAATAACACGATCTTCAGAAATCACTCTAATATTCTGATTCGCTGCTCAGAAAACATTTATTATTATGATGAAAACAGTAGATTTTTTTCAGGTTTCTTTGATGAATAGAAAGTTTTATCTGAAATAGAAATCGTTTGTAACATTATAAATGTCTTTATCATCTTTTGATCAATTTAAAGCATCCTTGCTAAATGAAAGTAATAATTTCTATAATATAAATTTAAATAAAAAGAGCTTTTGAATGGTATAGTGTGTAATGTTACAAAA
>NW_015505535.1:107354-107722 GCF_001515645.1 Sinocyclocheilus grahami | reverse complement strand
TTGTAATGTTTTTTTAAAGAAGTCTCTTCTGCTCACAAGCCTGCATTTATTTGATCCAAAATACGGCAAAAACAGTAACATTTTGAAATATTTTCACTATTTAAAATAACTTTTCTATTTGAAGATATAGTTTATTCCTGTGATTACTCCAATAACACGATCTTCAGAAATCACTCTAATATTCTGATTCGCTGCTCAGAAAACATTTATTATTATGATGAAAACAGTAGATTTTTTTCAGGTTTCTTTGATGAATAGAAAGTTTTATCTGAAATAGAAATCGTTTGTAACATTATAAATGTCTTTATCATCGCTTTTGATCAATTTAAAGCATCCTTGCTAAATGAAAGTAATAATTTCTATAATAT
>NW_015505535.1:92862-107224 GCF_001515645.1 Sinocyclocheilus grahami | reverse complement strand
GTGTATAATGTTACAAAAGCTTTTTATTTCAGATAAATGCTGATCTTTGGATCTTTCTATTCATCAAAGAATCCTGAAAAAATGTACTCAGCTGTTTTAAATATTGATAATCAGCAAATCAGCATATTAGAATGATTTCTGAAGGATCATGTGACACTGAAGACTGGAGGAATGATGCTGAAAATACAGCTGCGCATCACAGAAATACAGCACAGTTTAACATATATTCAAATAGAAAGCAGTTATTTTAAATAGTAAAAATATATCTAAATGTTACTGCTTTTCGTGCATTTTGGATCAATTAAACGCAGGCTTGGTGAACAGAAGAGAATTCTTTAAGAAACATTAAAAACCCTTTGGCTGTAGTGTAGGCTGATTATTCTTATAGATTGAAACGTGCATTAACCAGGATAACGAGTATGAAACATGCTCCGAGTTGCTTCAGAAAACAAAAGAATAGAGCAACAACAAAAGCATGTTGCTGGAAATAGGTTTATTATTGAAAATGCAAACTGATTGTCTGCCAGCAGGAGGCGCTGAGAGAGCGGCAGAACTAGCGGGTTCTCCAGTAACGGCTGTAAACATGAACGCTACTTTATCAGATAAAAATGCCATCGAAACTATTCTGAAAACAGTCGGTTCCCTTCAGAGATGCATTCATATAAAACACCCGCGACGTGTTATGATTTTGAAACGAAGTCAAACGCCACGAATAAATCAATGTATGGGAAATGTATATCGAAATATCGGAAATGTGTTTAAAAATCATATCACCGTTATTGAAAAAAATTATATCGCGATACATATTGATATTGAATTATTGTCCAGCCCTAGTATATTGCTAATAAAATGCAAACAGTTTTAATAAATGGTGTTTTACATTTTCTGTAGATAAAACGAAATATATTTTCTTTACAAATACAAGAAGAAGTATAGATTTAACGTTGAAATTATAGAATAAAGAGTTGGAACAAGTTAAAGTGATAAGATTTTTAGGCATGTGGCTTGATGCAAAGGTTACATGGAATAATCGCATAAGTAAGATTTTGATGAGGTGTATTTCTGGACGTGACAGATTGGCATTACAAACCATTTGTTCAACAATGATTAGAGCAATATTAGACTATATGGATGTATGGTATATGGTTCAGCTGCTAAGTCGCAGTTAGGAAAATTAGAACGAATACAATCACAAGCTTTGAGAATTTGTTGTGGAGCGCATCCTTCCTCGACAGGTCCAGCGTTACAGATGGACATGCCGGTTCATCTCAGAAGGAAACAATTGATTTTGATGTATTGGGCAAGCTTAAAAGGTCAACAGGATAATCATCCAATAAAAGGATTACTTGAGACTTGTTGGGAGCATGGAAAAAGGAAAATCAATAGTTTTGGTTGGATCGTTGAAGATTTAGTGCGGGAGATGGAACTAAATGAGTACAGAGTTATTCCAACGGTAATTTTACCAACGATACCTTTATGGATTTTACCACAACCAAAAATTGATTTATTCTTATTGCAAGCAAGACAAGATAAAGAGCAGGAGTTACTAGAGGCAGAATTGACTAAACAATATATTGGGATTAATTATGAACAGTATGTTCAAGTTTTTACAGATGCATCTAAGAATCCACAGAATGGTCAGGTGGGAGTAGCGTATGTTATTCCAAGGCTGAAAGTGGCAGGAGGGAAAAGAATATCAAAGCATGTGCCAGTATTTACAGGAGAGTTGCTAGCCATTTTGATAGCAATGAATAAAATATATGAAATGGGGATAAATAAAACATTCAGACTCAAGTTCAGCTTTATTATGCCTGGAAGCTCAACAGTCTGAAACTAGACAAGATATTGTTTTGGAGATGCTTCAGTTATTATATATGTTGCAGAGGATAAATAGGATGGTTCCGGCACATACAGGAGTGGCAGGGAATGAGGAAGCAGACCAATTAGCTAAACAAGTAATGACAAAGGAAAATATAGATATGCAAATTCTGTATAGTAAAGGTGAACTTAAGTCAATAATTAAAAAGGGGATAAATACAAATTGGCAATTGTTTTGGGATAAAGAGGTAAAAGGCAGACATCTACATTCAGTACAACCAATGGTAGGTAGAGGAAGGAATTCAAGAGGGAGAAGAAAGGAAGATTGTGTTCTTTCAAGACTAAGGTTGGGACATACACTCTTAAAAATAACGGTGCTTCAAAAGGTTCTTCAAGCGATGCCATAGAAGAACCATTTTTGGTTCCACAAAGAAGCATTCAGTCAAAGGTTCTTTAAAGAACCATCTCTTTTTTACCTTTTTATAACCTTCTTTCGCCACAAAGAAGCTTTTGTGAAACAGAAAGGTTCTTCAGATGTTAAAGGTTCTTTATGGAACCGTTTAGACAAAAAGGTTCTTCTATGGCACCGTGAAGCAGCTTTATTTTTAAGAGTGTAGTGGGGAAACATCCAACAGGACTGTGTGATTGGTGTGGAGTTAGAGAAACTGTAGAACATGTCATTATTCAGTGTAATGGATATACGGAGGAGAGAAGAAAGTTAATCGATGAACTTCAAAAAAACGGTGAGCAGCAAGTAACGTTAAAAGAGATTTTGAATCCAGAAGGAGGTGATAGTCTGTTAATACAATTTCTAAAAAGAACTCAGTTAATTCATAGAATATAGATGATTATTATTATTCCTGTTCCTATTCTCTGGGCTGAGAGGGACTTCGGCTGTACACTGAACACGCAGCAACATCGAAAGCTTGAGTTCTGATAGGTCTGGAGAAGGGAATTCAAGTCTCTGATCCACTGCTTCAGTAGACGGCGGTAATGCTCAATTGGTGATTGCGAGCCGCCAATAAAAAACGAATAAGAAGAAATAGCCAGAATACACCAGCACGCTTTTGTCTTGCACTCAGCAGCTGTTTATTTACCAGTGCGTGCACGGTGTAAAATGGGAGCCTGTGCCTTTAAGATAACCGGCGAAAGTGATAAATACTCCGGTCTTTGCGCAAAACATCTCACTGTTGCACTAATATCAGATAGATAAGATAGAAAATCCTAAAGTCTTCATGCACAATATTTCTCGTTTGATTCTGCAGCTGGAAATGGAAGTGTGAGTGAAAATGTCCATAGTAGCTATCATCCTCATCATATGAGAGCCAAAACACCAGCAAGATGAGAAGAGTCCTACCTGTGAGGAACCTTTCTCAGTATTCAGGTGAGTCTGTCTGAGATGGGTTATCAAACCTGGTTTTGTCACTTTATGCAGTGCGTAAAGGAGCCTTGATTCAGTCATACTTCAATGCATGTGAAATACTGATTTAAAGGAACAGTTCACTCAGAAATATATAAAAAAAAACCTGCTGAAAATGTTCCCCTCGGGTCATTCGAGATATCAATGAGTTTGTTTCGTCATCAGATTTGGAGAAATGTAGCATTGCATCACTTGCTCACCAATGCAGCGAATGGGTGCCGTCGGAATGAGAGTCTGATAAAGCATCACAAGTAATCCACAGCACTCCAGTCCATCAGTTAACATCTGGAGAAGACAAACGCTGAAACACATCCAGCATTAAGACGTTTATAACTAAAATACGAGTCCGTAATGCATAATAACACTTCCTCCAGTGAAAAGTGCATCTGCTGGTGTCTCTCACATCAAAATCCAGCCACATATTAGTTTAGAGCTGTTTAAACGGAGCTTGATCTGTGCAGATTTCTCTCCTGATTCACACCAGAACACTGACTCACTGGAGGAAGCGTTATTATGGATTACGGACTCAATGTATTTTAGTTATAAACGTCTTAATGCTGCATTAGTTTCAGTTTTGGTCTTCTCCAGATGTTAACTGATGGACTGGAGTGCTGTGGAGTACTTGTGATGCTTTATCAGACTCTCATTCCGACGGCACCCATTCACATCCATTGGTGAGACACTGATGCAATGCTGCATTTCTCCAAATCTGATGACGAAACAAACCCATCGACATCTCTCAGATGAGCCGAGGGTTAATGTTCATTTTCAGCCAGCTTTATTTTTGGCTGAACTGTTGTTGTTGTTATGAATATAAATAATACACACCTTGTTTCCAGACTGCAGTCGGGCAGCAGAGACTGAAGCATCACAGCGTCACAGCGTTTATCTGGAGTCGGTCTCTTTGGCTCCGCTGGAAAGGCTTCACCTCATCCTCCGTGATCATCTGAAGGGTCTCAGTCTGGAGGAGAGTCTCGAATAAACCGAGCGATGAAGAGCTGAACCGCAGGAAGGCCCGGCTGTTCGAGCACAACCGCAAACACAAAGAGGAGCCGGACTTTGAGTATGATCTAGTTTCCAGAGAACAGCGTGCCAGAGACGTGCAGCTGGGATGAAGGGCCGTCCGATGAGGAGTTTTAGAGGATCAGAAACACTGGTGCATCATGGGGCTTCTGTTGAAGTCTGATGAAGAGCATGTTAAGTCTAAGCATTTGCTGCTACATGTTGTTTTAAGGTCACTTCCACTTCCTTTTTTTGTCTTATCCTTTCTTAGCATTGATAATATTGAAAATACTTTAATAATTTAATTTAATAAATATAAAAAATTGAAATCCCAAATCTTCAAATATTATTTGGAGTTTTTAAATAGCTATTTTTGGTCACACCGAAACATCATCATCATCATATATAATTTTTTTATAGTAAAAATTAAAATTAATTTAACTGCATCAATTATATATATGGTTAAAATACTAAAATGACTAAAAGTGCAATAAAAATTAATAAAAGCTAAGACATTTTAACAAAAATAGAAATTACTAAAACTTTAAAACTAAAATAAAAACAAAGTAAAACATCAAATATTAATAAACACAAAGATTAGAAGACGTGCATTTAAAAAACTACTTATTAAAACTTTACAGCTAAAATAAAATGAAAAATACACACATTTTAATTTAATTCAAAATATTAATAAATACTAAGAGTAGACATTTAAAAAAACAAGTAAAAATGACAAAAACGTTAAAACAAAATATATATATATATATTAACAAATAATAAGATAGTAAATATATATATATATATATAAAAATTACAACATTAAAATTAAAATGAAGAGAGAAAACATAAAAAATTTACATTTAGTCATTTAGCAGACGCTTTTATCCAAAGTGACTTACAAATGATTACAAATTAAATTTAAAATATGAATAAATACTGAGCTAATATAGTAATGATACTAAAATGACACACAATGCTGAACATGCATTTCAAACGACAGATGAGTTTAATGGTAAATATTTATTTGTTTTTACGAAAAGCTGTATGGAACATCGAGTCCATATTTTTCAGGGATAGTTAAACATGAAAAAATAAAACGCTACTTGATTGTCACACTTTGTGGATTCTACCCACTACTGATGACACGACACAAAGTACAGGTACGTGTGTTCAACAAGGTAGTCTCACGTCAATATGATAGAAGGAATATTTCATGTTTTATATTTGGATCACATATAGAATGATAAAATAACACAAGAGCAGCGTTAACGCCGCTTCATCTCGCTTTGGTTGATCCTCGGACAGTTGGTTTGCCTTTCGACGTTTAGAGCCATAAAAACGGCATTGGATCTGAAAGCGTTCTGGCCATAAGTGCCGTAAAAAGTGCATCAAAGCTGCTGGAGAAAAGACAGCAGATACTGCCGAAACCATGTGCTTAAAACATTCAGAACTGGAGCAAGACGCTTTCTTCGGGATGGAGTTTGAAACGCGGCGGTTTATGCAATCCGGGATAAAAACGTAAAAATGGTAACTGTGACTTTTTCTCTCACAATTCAGACTTTGTTCCTCTCAAAAAGGGTTCAAATTTGTGAGATTGAAACTAAAGAATAGCGAGATATAAACAAAAAAGTCTGAGTTGACATATAAACTCGCAATTGTGAGAAAAAAACGAAACTGCGAGATATTAACTCAGAATTACGAGACAGAAAGTCGCAATTACGCAATTCGTTTTTTGTGCCACAGAATAAAAAAAAAAAGGTAATTGCAACTTTTTCTCTCTCAATTCAGACTTTGTTCCTCGCAAAAGGGTTAAAATTTGTGAGATTGAAACTAAAGAATAGCGAGATATAAACAAAAGAGTCTAAATTTTCATATAAACTCGCAATTGTGAGAAAAAAACTAAATTGCGAGATATTAACTCAGAATTACGAGACAGAAAGTCGCAATTAAATTTTTTATTTTTTATTCCGTGGCAGAAGTAAAAAACAACATTTGCGAGATATAAACTAAATAATTTTATCTCGCAATTCGTTTTTTGGGCCACAGAATAAAAAAAGGTAATTGCGACTTTATCTCTCACAGTTCAGATTTTGTTCCTTGCAATTGTGAGTTTATATCTCGCAATTCTGAGAAAAAAGTAATTCGTAGTCTGAATTGACACATAAACTCGCAATTCTGAGAAAAAAGTAATTCGTAGTCTGAATTGACACATAAACTCGCAATTGTGAGAAAAAAACTAAATTGCGAGATATTAACTCAGAATTACGAAACAGAAAATCGCAATTACACTTTTTATTTATCCTGTGTCGCATTTTTTTTGTGCCACAGAATTAAAAAAAAAAGGTAATTGTGGCTTTTTTATAAACAAATTATATAATCTTAGATATAAACTAAAGAATTGTAAGATATAAACTTGCAATTGCAAGAAAAAAAGTCAGAATTCCAAGATATAAATTAAAGAATATAAACTAGTAATTGCGAAAAAGAGTCAGAATTGCGAAAGACAAAAACTCATAATTATGAGATAAAAAGTCGCAACTATCTTTTTTACTTTTTATACCGTAGCAGAAACAAAAAAGACAATTATGAGATATAAACTCAGAATGGCAAGGTTTGTTTTGTTTTTGCCACAGAATAAAGTAATTGTGGCTTTTTATAAACTAAATATATATTATAAGATATAAACTAAAGAATTGCTAGATATAAACGTACAATTCTGAGAAGAAAAGTAAGAATTGTGAAACATAAAACTCGCAATTGCGACAAAGAATCTCAGAATTGCGAGATATAAAGTCAAAAGGTAAAAAGCCACAAATACTTTTGTATTTTTTATTCCGTGACGGAAGCAAAAAACACAATTACGAGATGTAAACTAAAGAATTGAGAGATGTAAAGTCAATTCTGTTTCTGTTCCGAGAAAAACGTCAATTCTGTTTTTTTTTCTGCAACGGAATTGCGTTTTTTTTCCCCACACAATTCAGACTTCGTTTCTCGCCATACTGAGAAAAAAGGCATAATTGCGACATTTTGAGAACTGCGAGATCTAAACTTGAAATTGTAAAAAAAAAAAAAAATTCAGAATTGCGAGAAAAATCCGAATTGTTAGATTACCTTTTTTAGTTTTTAATTCCGAGGCGGACACAAGCTTCCACAGTAGCTAATCGCCTCGATTTCTGCAAAATATTCCGCGTGAGATTTTAGGTTATCGTCTGAAATTATATAATTAGAAACAATAAAACGTATCACTTGCACTTCGAAGTTTCGCTTTGCTCAAACAGCAAATTGAGTTTCAAAGCAAATCGATAGTTGCAGAAAAAAGTAGTCGCGTTATCCTTTAAGTGCAAGAGCGGCGGCCGAATTCAGCGTCTTAAAAGTTCGCGAAACATTTCATGAGCAAAGCACAATGACATTATAGTTGCTTGAAGCTTCATAAAAAAATGAAAATACATACTAAACAGTAAGTAAAGAGAAAATATATATATATCATATATATCCTAGATTGTCTGAAAATGACAATTTGACAACACAGAATGAAACTTAAATGGAAACATTTCAAGTACTTTGAAAAATAAAAACTTTGTTTCCTCGCGACCCTCGTATATTTCATCATGGCCATATTAAGGAGTATATATTATATCCTATTTCACCACCTAGACAAAATACATATATGTGCATATGTGTATATATTCATATAGAAATGTAATCAAATGTGCGTCTCATTTTTTCTTCCGATCCTGGGTGCATCGTGGACAGAACCTGGAAGGAGGAAAAGAGACGTTGTTTTTTGATGTTGGAAACAGAGATATGGTGAACAGACGGACGTACCATTTCCCTTTGGGTTTCGTTGTCAGATCCACGCAGGAGAAGTGAAACCGTGTATATATATTCATATAGAAATGTAATCAATCATTTTTTCTTCCGATCCTGGGTGCATCGTGGACAGAACCTGGAAGGAGGAAAAGAGACGTTGTTTTTTGATGTTGGAAACAGAGATATGGTGAACAGACGGACGTACCATTTCCCTTTGGGTTTCGTTGTCAGATCCACGCAGGAGAAGTGAAACCACTCAATGGGACACTGTTAAGAAAGGCATTTTGGTTAAATAAATACTATGAGGAACGGCTAATCAACGGCGTTCGTTTCTCACATCTGGGTTGTCGCATCCGATCATTTCTCCGTATGACACTTGGTGGCACAGACAGTACGTGGGCTCGTTGGGGTCAACAGGCATGTCTAAGACGTCTGACGGATGAACTGGAAGGATGGATTCAGAGAACTCAGGGCTGCGGAAATAAAGAAAACTACGTAAATGTCACTTCAAACCTGCATTTTTGAGTGAACTATTCTTTAAAGGAACAGTTTACCCAGAAATGAAAAGGCCATCTGCGATCAGGATGAGTTTGTTTCTTCATCAGGTTTGTAGAAATGTAGCACTGCATACTCAATGGGACACTGTTAAGAAATAAGTATTGGTTAAATAAATACTATGAGGAACGGCTAATCAACGGTTTACGGCGTTCGTTTCTCACATCTGGGTTGTCGCATCCGATCATTTCTCCGTATGACACTTGGTGGCACAGACAGTACGTGGGCTCGTTGGGGTCAACAGGCATGTCTAAGACGTCTGACGGATGAACTGGAAGGATGGATTCAGAGAACTCAGGGCTGCGGAAATAAAGAAAACAATGTAAATGTCACTTCAAACCTGCATTTTTGAGTGAACTATTCTTTAAAGGAACAGTTTACCCAGAAATGAAAAGGCCATCTGCGATCAGGATGAGTTTGTTTCTTCATCAGGTTTGTAGAAATGTAGCACTGCATCAGTGTCTCAGCAATGGATGCTCTGCAGTGAATGGGTGCCGTCAGAATGAGAGTCTGATAAAAACATCACACCACTCCTAAAAGACATTGAGTCCATAATCCATAATAACGCTTCCTCCAGTGAAAAAGTGCATCTGCTGTTGTCTCTCACATCAAAATCCAGCCACATATGTGTTTAGAGCTGTTTAAACGCTGCTTGATCTGTGCAGATTTCTCTCCTGATTCACACCAGAACACTTTCTCACCGGAGGAAGCCTTATTATGGACTCAATGTATTTTAGTTATAAACGTCTTAATGCTGGATTTGTTTCAGCTTTTGTCTTCTCCAGATGTTAACTGATGGACTGGAGTGCTGTGGATTACTTGTGATGCTTTATTAAGACTCTCATTCCGACGGCACCCATTCACATCCATTGGTGAGCAAGTGATGCAATGCTACATTTCATCCACAGCTCGGAGTAAACTTTCAGCAGGTTTTCATTTGTGGGTGAACTGTTCCTTTAAGGTTCAAGCATTGCGACTCTCACCTGCTCTTCATTTTCTTTTTCCGCGGCGAGTCGTCGTCTGAAGATTTCCGTCCTCTTCCTTTCGGCCGTCGTTTTTCCTTCAGGCTTCCTCGACCGCCTACCTCTATGAAGGACAGCAGTTGGGTTTTATTCTCCTCGTACATCATGTTGACTATGACACATGTTATATTTGGCCAAATCAAGCCATGTTCTGTCTTACTCTTGGCCGCTCTGTTGTCTGGACTTTCGTAGCCGCTGACGTCCAACTTTTCCTTCAGCTCATTCTCAAAGCGAGCGAGATCGGCATCCAGCCTTCGGATGTGTTTATCCACCTGGTGAGAAGAAGCTCGCGTTATTTTTATCAAAATGAATGCAGATTCCCAGTGCAAATGTTATGCTAATGTATGTAAATGTTAATATTTTAATCAAACTATTCAAAAAGAGCAATGATTGACTATTTATTACTATTTATACTTTACATTTTTATTATGATTCAGAGTAAGAAATACTTTAATCTAATGTAATTTTGATTTCTTTATTAACGTCAAAACAAATGTTGATTTATTTAATTTTTCTTATTTTTATCTCTTTAAAACTAAAAATCATAATATATATATATATATATGCATATTCTACTCAATTTAATATTTTAGAGCTGATTATATAATACAGAAAGTTATATTTACTACAGAAAAAAAAGAAAATAATTTCTACTCAATATTTTAGACCTGTGTATAAAACACAAAATGTATATTTATTATAATAAATCTGAATTTTGACAATAAAACAGTTTCTACTAAATTAAATATTTTACAAATTAATATACAATATACACAATTATACTTACTATATACAAATTATATGATTTTGGGCAATAAAATGATTTCTATTCAATTTAGAGCCAAGTATAAAATATGGAAAATTATATTTACTATAAAAAAATCTATGATTTTGTCAGCAAAACAATTTCTATTCAATTAAATATTTTATAGCAGAGTATAAAATAAAGAATATTATACTTACTAAAAAAAATGTATTCTGTGATTGTTGACAATAAAACAATTTCTACACAATTAAATATTTCAGAGCTGAGTATAACATATATAAAATTATATTTACTACAAATAAAAATTCTATGATGTTTACTAATAAAACAGTTTTTTGGAGCCGAGTATAAAATACAGAAGCTTATATTTACTATAAATAAAATATGATATTTGACAATAAAACAGTTTCTACTCAATTAAATATTTTACAAATTAATATAAAATATACACAATTATACTTACTATATAAAAATTCTATGATTTTTGACAATACAATTATTTCTACGCAATTAAATATTACAGAGCTGAGTATAACATATATAAAATTATATTTACTACAAATAAAAATTATATTTTTAATAATAAAACAGCTTTTTAGAGCTGAGTATAAAATACAGAAACTTAGATTTACAATCAAAAAAATTAGATTTTTGACAATAAAACAATTTCTACGCAATTACATTTTTCAGCGCCGAGTATAAAATATGGAAAATTATATTTACAATAAAACACAGATACAAAAAATTCTACTCGATTAATATTTTAGAGCTGAATATAAAATACAAAAAAAGATCTTTACTACAAGTAAGATTTTTTTAATTTTTTTTACAATAAAATAGATATTCCCCAAATTAAAAATTCCTTGATATTTCCAGATTTGACTAAAAGTCGCACACTTCTAAAAGTAGCTGACCGATTACTGACCATCTCGTACGTCTGCATGGCGAGCTGCACTTTGTCGTCGCTGTATTCTTTGCATTTGCTGAATCCGTTCTGGATCTTCTGCAGGTGCTCCACTCTCTGATCCGGAGCCAGATTCCGGACGGTTTTAATGTATTCTTCTGCGAGCTTATCGATTTCACATTTCTTTTCTGCAAGGAGAGCAGGGAATAAAAGAGTCAAATATTCATCAGTGAGCTGTATGCTGTGTTCTCGGTCACTCGTATGGAATATGTTCCAATGCCCAGAAATGCTCCCTAGGTAGACAGCACACTATGATTTGAGACGCACCCTCGGCTCTGTTGTCCAGTTCCCTCATGAGTGTGAAGTTTCTCTGGAGCTCACAGGGCAGGTTTTCAATGCCTAGGGTCATAAAAAACACATTCATGGTTTAATACACTGTTTACTTGCATGAGGAAAGTTCTGGATTGAGTCTGTTACCATCCTCTAGTTATCTTAGAGCAGAAAACACACACAAACACGTGCATTAATTTCATACACACACATGAACTCTCACGTGAAAGGCACAACAACAACAACAACAACAACACGAGTTCGCTTACTAAGCATGTTGTTGTTGTTAGCATGCTGGCTAACTACTTTCTCTCCTGTATTTACAACTTGCTGTGGCTTTACAGTAGCTGTATATATAATGCCCTAAACAACCAAACGAAACAATAAATGAGATCTACGCAGTTGCATGCGCTCGAAATGAAGCTAATCAACCTGTTGGCTAACGTTAGTTAAGCTGCAGCGCTAATGCTAATCTGACATTAGCCAGCAAAACATCCTCAAACTGCAGCATTCAAAACGCCTTCATCCCGCTTAAAATGAGTTAAATCCAGCGTAAATAAAGTATACTCACTATCGAGATAATGTTCGAGATATATAGCTGTCGCCATGGTGACGATCTTCACTCGTTCGCAGCGTGTTTTTCTCCGCCAGCCCGCGTGAGCTGGAACAACATTGGCCAGTCATGAATAATTAATTAGGAAGCGCTCTGCTAGCGGCTGATAGGTGGCGTTTTTTTAACGCCGTGTTTTGATTGGCTGCCAGTGGGGCTTGGCTCATTAGCGTTCTTTTGATGTCGATCGCCGCAGATCGATAGATACAGCAATAAATTAAACATTCATATAAATAATATTAATAATAATATTTTAAATATATATATATATATCCCCCCCCCAATCAAATGAATAATTAAATATTAATATTTTATGTTGTTGATATTTAATAACACTTCAAAAAATTAATATAGACGCAATCATATAACAATATTCAATGTATTCATTTAGGGTAATAAAATTGTAATATTAATTATATGAATGCACTATCATAACATTTATTAAATGTAATATAGACCTTTTAAATTCTCAACTACACAAAAACGTCTTATTTATACGTTTTATTCTATAATATCAATAATCAAATTTGGAATTTAGTAACTGTGTGTAATGTTTATTCTATGAATTTAATGAGATCGAATATAAAATGTATTATTATATAACACATTGATAAAATTACCCTATTCAATATATACACTTATCGGTCCATAAAACATTCATATTATTTAAAAATGTAAAATTTATTCAATAAAATGTAGTAATTTTATAGTATAATATTAATATTCATATACGAAAATACACGGTCACGTGACTTGTGTTTGTGTGCCACTAAATCTAAGATTCATTAACATATTGGGTTAGACTAATAAGCAGTAAACATCAATATTAAACGATTGTTGGGAATATCATTAAAAATCCAAAGGTTTTTGTTGGAATATTAATAATACAGCAGAACAATTTGGAGTTAAAGAATTTGTGTTTAGCCCTGCAGTAGCTTTAAGTGCTCCCTATCCCTTACGAAAAGAAGTTTATTCAAGTGTGCTGTTAGTATACTTCTTTTAACCCCTTAACTGTCATCGTCCCACCTGTGGGACGTTTGGCGCTCTTTTATTTGTTGTCTTTTTTCTCTATCAAATCTTTTAGTAATCATCATAAATCATATATCATTTGAAAGCTTAGAAGCCCAGAAGATTCATCCTGTGAAACCCATTTTGAAATCAGACATTGCGTTACCATGGAAATGGTACTTTAAAATCTTTTGCCGGTCTCCTCCCCCTTAGTGGGCGGTGTCAAGTGTCATATTACAAAATGCATTACGCTCTTTTACAATCAAAACTTTTTATAATCTTGACAAAAACATATCATTGGAAAGGTCTGAGTCTCGGGATTCCATATTTTGAGATAGAAGTAATATTGACAGAGAAATCTAGACATTTATGACAGAAAAATGCATAAAAAAAATTCAGAGGAGTTTGGATGGCACCCGGTGGTTGTTTGTGGTATAACGCCCTAAATAAATTCTCACAAGAATCTAAATTTTTTTCATATCAACTTCAAATTTGGAACATAACTTATTTAGACATAAGCCTATAATTTTATACCAATTTTAGAGTAAAAACTGATACGTAAAATATTTATTATATATAAAATAAAATAAAATGATTATTTACAGTAAATTTAAACTACTATAACTTTTTGATACTTAAATTTCTGATACTTAAAATTCCACTTTTGCGATAATTTGCTGATTTTCTTCTTTAAAAAGAGACCAACCTTATGTCTGTATTCCAAAGTGGATACTACTTGCATGCCTATTTTAAAAAATGGGGGGTGACAGTTAAAGGGTTAAACTAAAAAATAGGAAAGTATACTTTTAGTCTACTTTTTAATGTACTTCTCAGACATGGGCTTTATATACTTCTCAGAAATATACTTAAAATGACATTTAAGCATACTTGACTTATAGCCTACTTAGAAAAAGTCTAAATATATTTGAGCTATAATTGTGTTCCTAGAATCCGGGTTTTCATCGTTATACGTTATTTACTAGAAAGTGGGCCAATTTAGTCCCAAGGAGTATTGAAATAGTACACTTAGAAGTATACTACTAGTACACTGATATTTGTATACGTACTACATAAAGTATACTTAAAAATATACTTGAACTTTACTTAAGTATACTTA
>NW_015505535.1:67867-92836 GCF_001515645.1 Sinocyclocheilus grahami | reverse complement strand
ATTTCTTAATAACTAAATCCCACAGCTTCACTACTATAGAGAGATAATTCATTCACACACGCAATCGCTCTCACTAATGCATTCATATTAATGTAATCTACTTTATCTGTATCTGATGGAGAACGAGCAGAAATCTGTGAGAAATATAATGACCCAAAGACACAAAATCTGATAAAAAAGAGCTGCTATAGGAGCACTAGCCGTGTGTGCAGCGCTGTGTGATATGCCATAGCTGTGCACAAGCTGTTTATCACAGACTCATTTGTTCATTAATGACGTCATCAGCGACTAGTCGACTTTCATCACATAAAAGTCGACTTCAAAAAATCAGAAGTCGTTCAACCGCTACTATATAGTAGGGAGGTATGCGATTTTGGACGCAGCGTGGGTCAGTTTTTCCCGCCTACGTGACGCGGACCTTTCCAACGTGATTCCGTCATGCGTGAAGTCAAGCATCTGTGGTTAAAAAGTATATAAATGTTTGTTTTTTAGCAAATGAGCGATGGTTTCTCTAGAGAAGACTCTTATTCCTCGGCTGGATCGTGTCGAGCTCTTTGAAGCTGCGCTTTGGTCCTTCAACCCAATGGTCTCCATTGAAGTCCACTATATGGAGAAAAATCCTGGAATGTTTTCCTCAAAAACCTTCATTTCTTTGCGACTGAAGACAGAAAGACGCAATCTCGGATGATATAGAGGAGAGTAAATCCTCAGGGGTTTTTTATTCTGGAAGTGAACGCTATGTGTTTGTTCGAAGATCATACTTCCTCCAGATTATATCATATCAATATATCAGCTAAAGTATGACTGATTCCTACATCAGTCCACAGAAACGTCAAGTGGAGATTGTCAGGTGTTATGAAAAAACATATTATTAATTCAGTGTAATATGGACCTTTTATTCTACCGTATTAATAATCAAATACACAAACATCCTAATTATTTTATTATATGATATTATTGATCAGATCTATAGCTGCAAAAACATCTTATTTAATATACTAATTCGATGAAAATAAAATATTAATATTAGTAATTTTAAAATATTTTATATATATTATTATTATTGAAGAAATATTAATATATCATTTTATTCTATAATATGAATCATTAAATGCATAATTATCACAATACATATAATGTTAATGATCAAATATATAATTTATAAATTTTAATTTAATTACATATAATTTTTAATAATAAATATAAAGTCCTCATTTGTAAGTCGCTTTTGGATAAAAGCATCTGCTAAATGACTAAATATATAATATAAATATAAATATTATTTATTTATTTAGAACATGTTAATACTTTATTCGTTATACGTTATTTACTAGAAAGTGGGCCAATTTAGTCCCAAGGAGTATTGAAATAGTACACTTAGAAGTATACTACTAGTACACTGATATTTGTATACGTACTACATAAAGTATACTTAAAAATATACTTGAACTTTACTTAAGTATACTTAATAAAATAAACTTGAAGTACACTACTTTTTGGTAAGGGATACAGCATTACTAAAAGAGAAAATATTAAAGTTTTGCAAAATATGGCCACATATATTTGTCTTCGTTATATTACGGATATCTTAAAATATTTACAGATGGGTCAAAAAACAAAAATGGTCATTGTGGCATAGCAATTGATATTCCAGAATTTAACAAAAACATCGGGTTATAGATTAAATAACCATCTTTCTGTTTTTACACTTGAGATGTCTGGGATAATTACAGCCTTAAGATGGACAGAAGAAAATAAACTAATTAAATCAGTCATATGTACAGACTCAATGGCAGCCTTACAACGTTTAGAAAGCAGTATTTCAGTTCGAGACGATTTCATCATTGAAACTACTATTAAATATTAGAAATCTATAGGAATAGAAATTCAGTTTTGTTGGGTTGCAGCATATATTGGTATCAAAGGTAATGAAAAAGCTGATGGAGCATTGGAAAAAGAGCAAGTAGAAATTAATATTTCAATGGGAAAAGGAGAGATTAAAGCCAAGATTGAATATGAAATAATGCAAATATGGCAAAAAGAATGGGAGTCTGAGTCTAAAGCTAAACATCATCATATAAACCAAGCAAAAGTAGGAGGAAAAAGGATAAATATGGCTGAGATTAGGTCATACTGGATTGAATGGTATGTTGCAGACAACAGGGAAGAGGATTATGTACAAGATGTCAAACCAAGGAAGATGTAGAACATGTCTTCTTTAGATGCAATAAATACCATGAATACAGGCAGGAATGGAAGAAGAAAATAAAGATATTCTTGGAGAACAAGGGATGGAAAGAAATAGACTCAAAGCTTTGTTTATATTTCTTGAAAATACTGGATTAATAAGAAGAATTTAGAAACGAAAAGATTACCCAGACTCCTGTACAGTAGGTGGCGATATGCAATAATTACAAGTTGCAAAAGCCAAGAAAAAAGAAGAATTGTTTAAGTATTTAAAAAAAGACGAGATTAATGGAAAGAGTTTGAAGTTTTGAATTTATTTACGTAAAAACATTTTGGTTTATTTTATTATAATTTTTTTTATAATATCTATAATAGTTAAATAATTCATAATTCTCTGTTACTGTCCACCACTGGAATTCAGACATACTACTCGCCTCCCATACTGTTTTTAGCCTACTATATAGTAGGGGTTGCACTGACTAGTCGACTTCAATGCTCTGCCATGACGCTTTAAGCTTGACGTCGACTAGTCGCTGGTCCTATAGAGGGCACAACAGAATAAGAAATCTTTGAAGGACTTCCACATTTACGCTCAGTTTCCAAACAGTTCAAATGACAAATAAATGCATACTCTGAAAGCGCTCCACAAGACGTGTGTGATTATATTACTGGATGCTCGAAATTGAACGGGAGAATGCACACTTTAAACAGCTTATTGTACAGGTAAGTTAATCGCCGTTCTGATCTAATGTGCTGCTGCACTGTAACACACACACACACAGGCTACAGACAGTAGCTCGTACATCACACACACAGAATCATTCAGAGCGGAAATGCATTGTCAACACTGTTCTGTGACTTCTCAATAAAATAGCTTAGAAACTGGAAGGTCAAGCATATATTTCTTAATAACTAAATCCCACAGCTTCACTACTATAGAGAGATAATTCATTCACACACGCAATCGCTCTCACTAATGCATTCATATTAATGTAATCTACTTTATCTGTATCTGATGGAGAACGAGCAGAAATCTGTGAGAAATATAACAACCCAAAGACACAAAAACTGATAAAAGAGCTGCTATAGGAGCACTAGCTGTGTGTGCAGCGCTGTGTGATATGCCATAGCTGTGCACAAGCTGTTTATCACAGCTCCAGACTTATTTGTTCATTAATGACGTCACCAGCGACTAGTCGACTTTCATCACATAAAAGTCGACTTCAAAAAATCAGAAGTCGTTCAACCGCTACTATATAGTAGGGAGGTATGCGATTTTGGACGCAGCGTGGGTCAGTTTTTCCCGCCTACGTGACGCGGACCTTTCCAACGTGATTCCGTCATGCGTGAAGTCAAGCATCTGTGGTTAAAAAGTATATAAATGTTTGTTTTTTAGCAAATGAGCGATGGTTTCTCTAGAGAAGACTCTTATTCCTCGGCTGGATCGTGTCGAGCTCTTTGAAGCCGCGCTTTGGTCCTTCAACCCAATGGTCTCCATTGAAGTCCACTATATGGAGAAAAATCCTGGAATGTTTTCCTCAAAAACCTTCATTTCTTTGCGACTGAAGACAGAAAGACGCAATCTCGGATGATATAGATGAGAGTAAATCCTCAGGGGTTTTTTATTCTGGAAGTGAACGCTATGTGTTTGTTCGAAGATCATACTTCCTCCAGATTATATCATATCAATATATCAGCTAAAGTATGACTGATTCCTACATCAGTCCACAGAGACGTCAAGTGGAGATTGTCAGGTGTTATGAAAAAACATATTATTAATTCAGTGTAATATGGACCTTTTATTCTACCGTATTAATAATCAAATACACAAACATCCTAATTATTTTATTATATGATATTATTGATCAAATCTATAGCTGCAAAAACATCTTATTTAATATACTAATTCGATGAAAATAAAATATTAATATTAGTAATTTTAAAATATTTTATATATATTATTATTATTGAAGAAATATTAATATATCATTTTATTCTATAATATGAATCATTAAATGCATAAATATCAAAATTACATATAATGTTAATGATCAAATATATAATTTATAAATTTTAATTTAATTACATATAATTTTTAATAATAAATATAAAGTCCTCATTTGTAAGTCGCTTTTGGATAAAAGCATCTGCTAAATGACTAAATATATAATATAAATATAAATATTATTTATTTATTTAGAACATGTTAATACTTTATAGCAGCAAAAATGTATTTAATGGTAAATAAAAATCTTAGTAATTTGAATGCATAAATATTAATAAATACTAACATAATATTTCTTTTTATTTTACATAATTATTAATCAAGTGCACAAATATGTATCCCTGTGTTATTATAGGGATATATATTATTATATATAGTACTAATAATCAAATATATAATTTATTTAAATAACGCTAATAATAATTCAATATAGCAGCAAATATATTTTTTATATATTGATTTAATGGTAAATAAAACAATATTAGCAATTTGAAGACATTATTAAAATAAATGAAATTAAATATTTATTCAATATAATATGTTCATTTTATTTTTATATGATTAATAATCAAATACCCAGATATATACTAATTATAATGTTTTGGTCTAGAATATTAATGATCAAATATATAATTATTTAGAATACATCAATTTAATATACGTAGCAGCAAAAATATCATAGTTGATTTATTATTTTAATGCTAAATTAACATTAATATTAGTAATTTGAATACACTATGTACATAAATATTATTTACATGGTATTCATTCAATATAATATGGTTCTTTTATTTTATATTATTAATAATCAAATACACAAATATATCTATAATATTAATCATCAAATTAATTAATTTAGAACATGCCAATAATTGGAGATGCATCATATTTATGCGTGATTTTAAAAAAATGGCTTGGATTGGATTTCAAAAAACATTTGACACGAAAGCAGTTTATATATATGGGAATATGCATAATTTTCTTAGTTTTTATTTCATATAGGGAGAATATAGGGGAGAGTGTTCTGTACCTGTAGGTGGAGAAAATCACGAAGTGCAGGTAAGAACTAGGATTCATCTAAATATGTATATTAGAAAAACTCCTTTTGGTAAACTCCGATGGCAACACCATGATGCTTTTAATGTAATTTGTGCTGAATTAGCATGGGCGGACAATTGTAGTTATCTTTATACCTTTTTAATAATGATCAATCTGTATTCAAACTAGCTTTTCTGAAGTAATAACTCAGTTTCATGTCTGTGATGGTATGAGGGTGTACAGGAGGGGGCAGTAGACGGTCACCATGTGTCTGGTCTAGTCTTTATTATGCAAGACTGATGCATATCTGTATACTGTAAATAGGTTTATGTCATGGGAATTAGACAGTGAAGTCAGTAATTAGCATGACTGTTAATAAATGTATTTGAAGTATACGAACCGCTCATACGACCCATACGCAAGTCATTCATTTTCCTCACCCTTCTTTATTTTTAATGTGGTTCTTGCATGCCTGGTAAAGCAAATGTTGATTTAGATGCATGTTATGTTGTAAGCATTGCTTTGCTGAGTGAAACTTTCAACTGGAGAAAGTAGAAACGCATACAAAAATTCAAAACCAGACCAGGAGAGGTCAACTAAAGTTGTGTTTTTCCAGATTTTCCACGAGCCGTCTGCACATTAAAGACAGTTTGTGGATTCTGTCTCTTTGTGTTAAAGCCCCACTAGGGTTTTGTTGTGTTGTTTTGAGCGCCTCGCTGGAAGCACGCACATTTTTGTATAAAGTGAACTCTGTGGATAATTAGAGTCAGGAGGGGAATCACGCTGTCATTTTTTCCCTCCGGCTTTTAAGGAACACGGCGTTCCAGCGGCAGATGGAAATTACACATGACAAATCCAGAAAAGACAGATGGGGGGAAAAAAGCATAGGTGCTAGACGTAGAGAAATCAAGCAAATGTTCAAATCTGTGGTTTCATCAGACCTTTGAAAAGAATAGGAGACATACGGCGTTCTCTGCGGAAATATACAGGAAGGAGGCACAATTGAAACAGGTGCACGGGGCCTGCCGGCAATCAGGTACACGGCCTGTCATTAACCTAGAAGTAATAGACACTTCAGCTCACGGAAAGCAGCCTCTTTTGATTGTTCGAAACTGGTAGGTGGAGAGCAGCATCTCAGTAACCAAGGAAGTTATAAAAACTCTGCATAATCGTGCTGTAAATGGTGGCAGAGTCAAGAGATTGTGGTGTGTAGTTAAACTGCAGTTACTGCGCATTGAGAAAAATGGCTTGGATTGGATTTCAAGACATTTACTCATTTAGCTGACGCTTTTATCAAAAATGGGAATTCCAAATGGGAATATGCCAAGCAGTTTTTCACGTATCACAAAAGAAGACATTTTGAAAATTGCAACAACGTTTATTTCATCCATAAAATGAAAGTCAATGGGGTCCAAAGTCGTTTGGTTCCCAACGTTCCACAAAACATCTAGCTGGTGCTTTTATCAAAATCAGTTTCCAAATGGGAATATCCCAAGCAATTTATCATATATCACAAAAAAAAAAGATATTTGAAAATGCAGCAGTTTATTCCATCCATACAATGGAAGTCAATGGGGTCCAAAGAAGACCACAAAAAGAGATATTTTTAAAAAATGTTGCCGTGTTTATTCTGTACATACAATGAAAGTCAATGGGGTCCAAAGTCATTCAGTTTCCAACATTCTTCAAAACAGCTTCTTTTGTGTTCCGCAGAAGAAAGTCATACTGGTTTGGAACGACATGACAAACTCATTTTGAAGGTTAAACTGTGGTTGTGGGTAATACCTGTGCCAACAGGAGGTTACTTTTACATTTATAAATGCATTTGGCAGATGCTTTTATCAAATGCATTCAAGGTACACATTTGATCAGTTCTTGCTTTCCTTGGGAATCAAGCATACAACCTTGTTATTGTTAGCGTCATACTCTACTGTTTGAGCTACAGGAAGGTTCACTTCAGTGTGCTAAAGTCATAAAAATAACCCTGAGATACGGTTGACAGGACCTCCGCACCTGAGAGGATAATATCCAGTACCCACAAGCCCAATCTCTGGATGTTCGCACTTTTTCCCTGCATATTGAAATCAATGTGAATCGTCACATGATGCAAAACGCTGGGATGCTTTTCACTTGAGTAGCCCAGTTCGGGTGTAATTTCTCCTCATTGTCTGCCTCAAATCTCTCTTGCCTTTGAATATAATGTTTGCCAAAATTATTGCAGGACATTGGATCCATGCCTTTGATCTAGCCATCTCGATAAAGTCGAATTGTTTGGATAAAATGAACACAGCAGCCTGCCGCAGCGATGGTAGATGCTCGGTCTCCCTCGCTGTCACAGACCTCGGCGTTGGGGAGATCTAAACGCAATCGATGAAAAGACTCGCGCTACCTTGACAGAACCTGTTAATCTTTTTCACCGGGGCTCTAAAAGTCCCCATGAGGTCAGAGCAAGGCTTAGAATTGACCCTGATGGGTTTTGACACTCAGCTTGTTTTCTCGGCTCTTCTTAGAAGGTGGAGAAAAGCTTCTTTTGAAACCTTTTTAAAGGAGGGAATTTACTTTGTTAGCTTGTGCCGATAACACACTTTTTTTTCTTAGTAGAGTTAGTCTGAGTTTGGACTTGTTTATCTGTTGCATAAAGGTGCTGTAATGTGCATAAAATGTCCCTATTACCCAAAGTATGAGAAATCACACTCCATGACGGTGCCTTTTTTATTTTTGGCTCAGTCAAAAAATGTGTATAGATAGTGAGTACCTGTCAATCATTTTTGCATGTTCAGGATTGGCTGATTTGGTTGCGTAGGGAGAAATTTGGTCTGCAAGTGGAGAGTTTTTTCCTTCCCATTAGCAGTTTACAGTATATCTGTTACATAATTTCTTGTTGTTTGTCAGTGCACATCCCCCATCATATAGGAACTTCTCGTTAGTATCCCGTAATAAGCCCATAATTGCAACATTTAAGTCTTTGATTTGTAGTTCTGTCTGTCAGAAACATGCTACAATGGAAATTAATTACACATTGGTGATCTGTAGATGCTAAAATTCTTGCAATCTACAAATAATGTAAATTGGTTATCAATTTTAAGTGGTACCTGTTGCTTGTTGTGCCATACTAGTACGAGTAGTATACAATTTACTCTATGCTTATCACTAGTTAACAGTCAGACAATAGTTCACTTCCAAACACTGCAGTACGAATCCTTAAAAGCTATTGTTTTTGAAGAACAGCTCTCCCATGCCTTTCGCTGATTGTGATAATTGCGACTGAAATTATATACGTCAACGGTTTTAATATGCATATGTGTTTCCATGAATGGTGCGCTCAAGAGGGAAATGGAGCTCGAACTGAATGGAGGGGACAAAATGGAAATGGGCGCGTGACTAGCCGTCCTGTTCATTAGCCAAGTCTCATTAATTATTTTAAGTCTTGCCTTGCCACGAGTTCTTCGTAAGGCGCCACACTCCATAAACTCACATGTGGTTAAGATGCAGAAAGAAGGACACTCAATTACAGACGAATTGAATATAATGTTTGCCAAAATTATTGCAGGACATTGGATCCATGCCTTTGATCTAGCCATCTCGATAAAGTCGAATTGTTTGGATAAAATGAACACAGCAGCCTGCCGCAGCGATGGTAGATGCTCGGTCTCCCTCGCTGTCACAGACCTCGGCGTTGGGGAGATCTAAACGTAATCGATGAAAAGACTCGCGCTACCTTGACAGAACCTGTTAATCTTTTTCACCGGGGCTCTAAAAGTCCCCATGAGGTCAGAGCAAGGCCTAGAATTGACCCTGATGGGTTTTGACACTCAGCTTGTTTTCTCGGCTCTTCTTAGAAGGTGGAGAAAAGCTTCTTTTGAAACCTTTTTAAAGGAGGGAATTTACTTTGTTAGCTTGTGCCGATAACACACTTTTTTTTCTTAGTAGAGTTAGTCTGAGTTTGGACTTGTTTATCTGTTGCATAAAGGTGCTGTAATGTGCATAAAATGTCCCTATTACCCAAAGTATGAGAAATCACACTCCATGACGGTGCCTTTTTTATTTTTGGCTCAGTCAAAAAATGTGTATAGATAGTGAGTACCTGTCAATCATTTTTGCATGTTCAGGATTGGCTGATTTGGTTGCGTAGGGAGAAATTTGGTCTGCAAGTGGAGAGTTTTTTCCTTCCCATTAGCAGTTTACAGTATATCTGTTACATAATTTCTTGTTGTTTGTCAGTGCACATCCCCCATCATATAGGAACTTCTCGTTAGTATCCCGTAATAAGCCCATAATTGCAACATTTAAGTCTTTGATTTGTAGTTCTGTCTGTCAGAAACATGCTACAATGGAAATTAATTACACATTGGTGATCTGTAGATGCTAAAATTCTTGCAATCTACAAATAATGTAAATTGGTTATCAATTTTAAGTGGTACCTGTTGCTTGTTGTGCCATACTAGTACGAGTAGTATACAATTTACTCTATGCTTATCACTAGTTAACAGTCAGACAATAGTTCACTTCCAAACACTGCAGTACGAATCCTTAAAAGCTATTGTTTTTGAAGAACAGCTCTCCCATGCCTTTCGCTGATTGTGATAATTGCGACTGAAATTATATACGTCAACGGTTTTAATATGCATATGTGTTTCCATGAATGGTGCGCTCAAGAGGGAAATGGAGCTCGAACTGAATGGAGGGGACAAAATGGAAATGGGCGCGTGACTAGCCGTCCTGTTCATTAGCCAAGTCTCATTAATTATTTTAAGTCTTGCCTTGCCACGAGTTCTTCGTAAGGCGCCACACTCCATAAACTCACATGTGGTTAAGATGCAGAAAGAAGGACACTCAATTACAGACGAATGTATCAGTCTTGCTTCATTAGACCCCTTTAATAGAAACAAAATTACATGTTTGTAGATGTAACAAAGTTTGAGTGATAAGTCTTCAGAGCAGCATTTGTCAACGGTTCAAGGTGACTAAATTAAACGACTGTAATCAGGATGTAATCACAGCGCTCGTGGGCCTAAACAGACCTTCTGATTTGACTTTCACCCATTAGTAACCATTCTGCACACTGAGTCTTGACATCCTATAAGGACACCTGGATGCAAGACACATCCCTGCTGACAAAATCAATCTTGAGGTGTAATGCAGACGGTGATCCACTGCATGAGCGCCTACTAAAAACCATCAGGGCAGAAACTGTGTGACCTCAGGCAGTTTAATCGCTGGATGAATGTAGTATATGCTGTGCCTATTTGTCTGTGCAATTTCGTTGTTGTTGTTGGTTAAAGGATAAGTTTGCCAATTTTCAACTAGCTTTGTATTATTACAATGTCTGTAGTAAATGAAAATGAACAGTGTGTACTCTTTCTCCTGCACCCAGATATCCACATTTATTTGTCAGCAAAAGGATGCAAAATGCATCATTTTATGTTTTTGAAGGCATTTGTATTCTTGGCCATAGACAGTTGGATCGACTTCATAAGTAGAAACAGAATATAATGTTCCCAAATAATGAGGGATTGTTTTGTTATTCACATGTATCATTATTTTCTACGCTCCTTTTGGTTCTTCATTAGGCCAATGTAGGAGTCGTTATGCTGCAGGGCCATGCCACCATCAGAACTTCGTTGGAGGCTAAGACTCTTTGAAAAGTGATCAAAGGCTTCACATTTTGGCCTGTGGTTTCAAAAATTTGTCCCAGGTGGCAAAATGGTAGCCCAGATTGTAGTATGCACTAGGCTTAAGTTGGGTAAGCTCATCTCGCAGAGTAACCAGTGCCCAGAATCCCTCTAAAACCATAGATGACTAACAAGACACCAGCTAACCACCTTTAATAGTTTTTTGGCAGGGATGTTATGCAGGATATTAAGCCATGAATTCAAGTTCTGATGTAACTAGTGTGTGCGGATATTTAATAAGATTTGGCAAAGAACCTGCATTCAGCATGCCAAGCAAATTGGAAGCAATTGACGACAGCGTCCTTGTGTTGTTTACTACACCGTTCTCTTAACTCTCAATCTCGAGATCACGACTTTGACAGGTTGCCCGTGTCCTACAGAGAATCCGTCTTTTGAATGATTCATTAGTGTTTTGAAGACACAAACGGCAAAGCTAAATCAAGCCCTTGATTACCTGTTTTGAACATCTGTTTCGTTCGAACTTGATTTCCTTTGTTTTCAAATGAATGTCTTGGCTTTGACGACTCCGTGTGTGATTCCGAAACCCCATTGTTTCGCTGTGATGTGCTCAGTATGCGTGCAGTTGTTTCTTTTTTGTGGTGTGAATATTACATTAGCGATGCTAATTTGTTCCCCCCACACGTTTTGGTAAACAAACAGGCCTAAATACACTCGGCTCCCAATACACGGCTCTCGTGCTTGACGGTGACGCCACTTCGGAAGAAGTAACTTAATCTAATATCAAACTTCAGAGGGAAGGTGATTAGCGTCTTCCCTCATCAACTAAATTATTACAGGCCTAATACTCGACGTTGTCATGAAAAGTGCCGCCTCTCTTCGCACTCGGCAAACATCAGCTCTGTTTTTACAGTAATTATGCAGATGAGATGCTAGTTACAGCAGGTTGTGCGGTGAAGGCCCATCAGAGAGATCAAAAGGTTGTGTTTTTTAAATATTTCCTTGGGGCATGAATATTCACGTCTGACACTGAGAGGTGGGGGCGGTTGAAGAGAAATGGAAAGCAGTCAAAGGTCGTTAAAGCTTTGGAACCAGTTTAGTTTTTTGACGAGCTATAATTAAATTCCCAAAGTAATTTGCCTTAGATTTACTGAACTAAACGGGGAAGAAAAGCCAAGCGCACCTCAGCGGTTTCAAAGATATTTTCTGGTGAGTTCCCTCACGTATTTGTTTAAAGATGGTTAATTTTGTGGGTTGTAATATGTGCTTAACCATACTGACAATTTATCAACACAAGTACACAAGCTTTGATTGTTATGTGCTTAATTTGGCTCGATTCCACCTCAGTTCTTCCTAATGTTTCTTGTTGGAAAACAGTCATGGAAAACCTGGAAATATTAGGGAATTTAAAATGTGTGATTTCCAGACATGGAATGGCCATTGAAATCCTTAAAGTCACTGAAATTTCAAAGTACTTGGGAATCCAGAAAACTGACGCGTTCAGCTCTCAGGATGTTTTTGACATTTGTACGTTGACATTTAATCGCAAACCACTTGAGCTTTCAGAAACTGGTCTGCTTCCCATATTTCGGTATATAGCAAAATATTTTAAAGAGGTTTATTTGGTTTGATGTAGAACGCCAGCTTTATGATCAAGCAGAAATCTCTGCCAACCGTCACATAATGCAATTAATATTCATTATCCGAGCCACATCTGGCACAGAGTTTTTGCACTGAACAAACTTCCTGAGGACACAAGATGTGAACAACAGATGAGAAGAAACTAAATTTTTTTAAATTCACAGAGCTTTAGATCTAATCATTGAACTTAGTGTTTAGGCTTTCAAATAGTGTCTCATGTGAATGTCAACTAGGTATTTAAAACCATGTTGTGCTTCTGAAGAGAGGCTGATGAGATTCATAATGTCTTCCTCCCACTTTTCCCATTGTTCCGACGCCCCTGATGCCAAGACCTAGCACCTGACAGGGCATACAAATGAAATCATCCCTGGTGATATCTGAAAAGGGACTTTAATAGGTTTTGAGCCTCTATGACCATGAAAAAATGGGGACGTTAAGGAGATTCCTTGGTCGAATGTGTGGGAAAGCTGTTTTTGTCTCTGAATCCTAATGCTGTACTTCAGAACAGATGGAATGCCTGATTGCGACTTCATTTAGTTTCTCGTTTCAAGATTCCAGATGACACATGGAAAATGACTGCCAGTGATTTGAGTCTGAATGTGTCGTCTTCAGCGTTCTGTGGTTTTACCGGCATGTAAAACTGTTCTTTCGTACGCTCTTAAAAATAGCTCCCAGAACGTGGTATTTGCAGTGATGCCATAGAAGAACCATTTCGGGTTCTCAAAGTATCTTTCAGTGATCCGTTCTTAAAGGAACCATTTTTCTTAGTTTGAAGAACATATCAATAATCTAAAGAACCTTTTTCCACTATAAAGTAACTTCAGTCCAATGGAAAGATTCCATGGATGTTAAAGGTTCTCCATTGAACCAAAGATGCCAATAAAGAGCCTTTATTTTTGAGTGTGAATTGTTGCATTCAATTTAAGTTCAACGTACACAAACATTCTACTTGTGTTTCATGAATGAGGCTCTTTGAGATGTTTCCATGCTTTATATATGCTAGTTGCTTTGAAATCTTGATGGAAGTGCCCTTTGATCCTTCAAATTATGTTATGGGGTGATGCAGTGCGAGTATGTGTGGTTTCAAAAGAGACGCTAGGGACTGTTTGCATTCAAGTACGTTTGATGATTAAGGAAACTTGTGAGAGGATGTCACTGACATTTCTTTATTTACATCTTGAGCACTGTTTATGTTAATCATTAAATGTCATTTTCTCAGAGTGAAATGCCTTGCGTACTGCATTGCGTGTCCTTTGTAGACTTGTTGATTGACTGAAATGTGCAATGGTCTGTAAAATTTTAACTTTTCACCATTATTCATTGGTCTGTGCATGTATCTGTGTTTTTAGATGGACTGGAAATAGGTAAGACGGTGACAACAGAGGAAGAAGGTCATGAATACGACGAGGACGATCTTTCAGACTACAGCGTGCTAAAACTCGCCAACCAATCAGCTCAGCTCTTCTCCAGTGCTTCTGAAGGTACGTCCTAATATACTGGCATTCATTTCCGCACGCCAATGGAATTCCTAATGAGAAACACTGGGTCTCAATTACTAATAGTTGCGTTGGATTATCTTGCACAATTTTCGGCCTATTTCACAACACACACATGACTTTGTTCTTAAGCTCGTTCTACTGTTAATGAATTTGGAGGATTCTAAATGAGCGACTGCATGCCCGTGGTTTACAAACATGCCAAGGCCTTTACAAACACAGTCTGAGCAAACATATGATGCTCTCTAAAGATGCGCAGCAAGATCCTTGAACAGCATCCTCAAAACCAGTTTTCTTACTTTTTCACCGTTTACGGCGAAATTGTATATCTTTGTATAAAATGGACTCTTTGCATGTGATTGTAGTGTACGTGTGGGTTTTCCATAAATTCAGAATACATTTCAGTATGAAAGTTAATGGTGAATTATGATTTGTTCGCAAAAATGTTCATGTGCAGATTTCAAGTAAATGAGACCCATTGTTCGTGGCTCCTTTTAGTTTGAAAAGCGAGAAGTTCTGCAAGCACTTGAGCTTTGAGAAAGTAAATAGGGTCAGTTCTGACTTTAAAACTCCTTTGAAAGTACCGCTGACAAGCACGTCTTGTGTAACGCAATCCCAGTTAATTAGTCATTAGTGGCTCGCCAGTCATTCAAAGGGCTGCTTTTATTTGCTTTTGTTGTTTGTTTTTGTTGTAGATGAAGAGCTGCCACTGATTAAAGACGGGGAGACTGGTGACTCCTAAACAGGTGTGACTCATTACCCTTGCTCCCTGTATCAGTACACGGTAGACTACGTGTGCCAACTAAACCATCTTTCTTGCCAAAGATATCAGGGAATCTGTGTTTAATAACAGCTGTCATTGTTTCACATATCAGCACTTGACACTGTTTTTGAAACGCCGATCACTCGGGGCTCTAAGTGCCGTCAGCGCTCGCTCTTGGCTCTTTTTAACTTCTGGAACTCACTGTCGAATCCCTCCCTGTGCACTCCCCCGTGTGTCGGTGCAAGCACACTCTTGACGTGTGATGGAAGCGGTGACGTTCACCGTGCCCAGCTGGATGGATGGTGTGTGACTCACGCGCACCTGTCCCTGACTCAGTGGCTCTTGCTGCATTATTACAGGCTGCATACAAACAACCCTTCCCCAAACTTTATTATCTTCCACATCCACGCTCGTGTGAGACAGTCGCAGTCGATTTTACGAAATTGACTGCACAGGTGTCGGCATTGTGTGTCAGCCCGGGGACGTTACAATGCGCTTGATATTGCGAATGTTACGTGACGGAAGAGCAGCCGTCATGAACGACACTCTGCCCTAAAACATTGACATTTCCATTACTTGTTCATACATAAACCAATTTCCTTTGTGTGATTGAGAGTTTGAAGCCAAACGCTGACTATTTATGTGTTCAGCCTTGGGTCCTTCATTCGTTCCGCCAGCTTTATATGAAAACAAATGCGTTTGTGAAGAACACAGTGGGTTTATGAACCCATACAGCTGGTGATTTTAAGTGCTGGAGTGTTTATTGAACTGTTAAACAGAGCTAGATGTGTTTACATTTTGTAGAATTACTTTGTAATTCTGGGTGGTTGCTAGGACGTTGCTGGGTGGTTGCTAGGATGTTCTGGGTGGTTTTTAGCCTGTTGCTATGCAGTTGCTAGGATGTTCTGGGTGGTTTTTAGACATCCACGCTCGTGTGAGACAGTCGCAGTCGATTTTACGAAATTGACTGCACAGGTGTCGGCATTGTGTGTCAGCCCGGGGACGTTACAATGCGCTTGATATTGCGAATGTTACGTGACGGAAGAGCAGCCGTCATGAACGACACTCTGCCCTAAAACATTGACATTTCCATTACTTGTTCATACATAAACCAATTTCCTTTGTGTGATTGAGAGTTTGAAGCCAAACGCTGACTATTTATGTGTTCAGCCTTGGGTCCTTCATTCGTTCCGCCAGCTTTATATGAAAACAAATGCGTTTGTGAAGAACACAGTGGGTTTATGAACCCATACAGCTGGTGATTTTAAGTGCTGGAGTGTTTATTGAACTGTTAAACAGAGCTAGATGTGTTTACATTTTGTAGAATTACTTTGTAATTCTGGGTGGTTGCTGGGTGGTTACTAGGTGTTCTGGGTGTTTTTTACATGTTGCTATGCAGTTGCTAGGATGTTCTGGGTGGTTTTTAGTAAGTTGCTATGGAGTTAATGGGGTATTGTTTTTTTAACATGTTGCTATGCAGTTGCAAGGATGTTCTGGGTGGTTTTTAGCCTGTTGCTATGCAGTTGCTAGGATGTTCTGGGTGGTTTTTAGTAAGTTGCTATGCATTTACTGGGGTATTGTTTTTTATATGTTGCTATGCAGTTGCTAGGATGTTCTGGGTGGTTTTTAGCCTGTTGCTATGCAGTTGCTAGGATGTTCTGGGTGGTTTTTAGCCTGTTGCTATGCAGTTGCTAGGATGTTCTGGGTGGTTTTTAGTAAGTTGCTATGCATTTACTGGGGTATTGTTTTTAGCCTGTTGCTATGCAGTTTCTAGGGTGTTTTTGGGGGGTTTTTGTCTGTTTCTATGGTAGTTGCTTTTTAGTAAGTTGCGATGCATTTACTGGGTTATTGTTTTTTTACATGTTGCTATGCAGTTGCTAGGATGTTCTGGGTGGTTTTTAGTAAGTTGCTATGCATTTACTGGGGTATTGTTTTTTTACATGTTGCTATGCAGTTGCTAGGATGTTCTGGGTGGTTTTTAGTAAGTTGCTATGGAGTTACTAGGGTATTGTTTTTTTTACATGTTGCTATGCAGTTGCTAGGATGTTCTGGGTGGTTTTTAGCCTGTTGCTATGCAGTTACTAGGGCGCTTGTTTAGAATGTTGCTATGCAGTTATTATGATATTCTGGGTGTTTTTTTTCTTTAGTAAGTTGCTATGCAGTTACTGAAGTTACATGAAGCTGTTCTCATTTAAAATGAAGATGAAACGTACCTAAAAGTTTGCTGAATGGAGTGGTATGAGGCATAATTATGTCTCAATATCGAGTTAATCTGTCACACTGTGTTTTGTTCACATTGTGTGGCGAGCCCTCAATCTTGTTCTTTTCTTTAATGCCGCGTCTTTATGCGCAGGTGTGTTTAAAGCATTTGCAGTTACGAACCTGAGATGATTTTCAGTATAATACAGCTAATGCAAATGAGGAGCTTTATAAAAACTCGTTGGAAATCCCCCAGACAAGTGACGAATTAAATTACAGTTCTTTGATGAAATTAGACGGTAGACGATGTTTCAGACGGACTGAGTGCTTGATTAACGTTATCTGCTGTAGATGTGTTTACTCTTTATAATCCATTCTGATGGAACAGCGTTAATATAATTTTTCCACTTATCTTTTCTTTTCTTCATAATTTTTTTTATTTTTTTCTGATTAGCTTTTTCTATCTTCTTTGCCTCTCGGGGCCTCCAGAATGGATGTTGTTATTCAGGTGGCAACTAGCTTCATCCATGCCGTAACTTTACTAAAGTCTGGAATACACTACACAACTTTTGCCCCAATTTACAGTCTGGACAAGTCAGTGCTAGTTGAGGAAAGTCAGAGCCAGACTGCAGATTTGAGATGACAGATTTCATAGAAAATCGTGTAATGTGTGATGAGCAGTTTTTTTTTAGCGTCAGACATTGATTCCATCCAGTCTTCAAACATGTTTGATATTTTGAGCCGATTTCAAACCACATTTGTTTTGATTTGTCATGTGTTTCTGCACAAGTTTGTTGTGTTGTCGTTTAGTGTATGATGCCCAGTTTTTCCTCTGTAACTATTATTAATGTTTTAAAATCTTTTAAACGTTCAGATTTTAAAAATCGTGTAGTGTATTCCAGCCTTAAAGGGATAGTTCACCCAAAAATTTAAATTACCCAATTATTTTCTCACCGTCAAGCCAACCTAGGTGTACAGTATCTGACTTTACTAACACATTTGGAGTTATATTATTATTATAAAAAAATGTCCTGGCTCTTCCAAGCTGGCAGTGAATGGGTGTTGAGATTTTGAAGCCCAAAAAAGTGCATCCATCCATCATAAAAAGTGCCTCACACCGTTCCGGGGGATAAATAAAGGCCTTCTGAAGTGAAGTGATGCATTTGCGATTTGTAGACAAATGTCAGAGGATTTCGATATAAGCCAAGAGGAGACTGATTTTCCTTTGCTGTAAACAAAATCTTGGTTCTCGCGAGACTAACATAGGTCATCTGCTGGAATGCCACTCTCTCGTCAAGATTACGGTTTATAAAGCTTTAAATATGGATATTATTCTTACACAAATGATTCACTTCAGAAGGCCTTTATTAATCCCCAGAGCCGTGTGGAGCACTTGGATTGATGCACTTTATTGGATTTCAAAATCTCATCAGCCATTCACTGCCATTATAAAGCTTGGGAGAGCCAGGACATTTTTTACTATAACTCCAATTGTATTCGTCTGAAAGAAGAAAGTCATATACACCTAGGATGGCTTGAGGGTGAGTAAATCATGGAGTTATTTTCATTTTTGGGTGAACTATCCCTTTAAGTGATCAGCATTATGATTTTCACCTGATGGACAACCCGTACCAAATCTAGAGACCAGAAGATCACTCTCTTCGCATGAGAGAACATGTAAAAGTCTAGTTTGTGTTGTTTTTTCCCCCCTTATGAGCCATATGGATTCTTGGTTGAGAATCAACAATGTTATAGCACCTGAAGCGGACTGAACAACCTTATCAGTCTGAAATTAGCAAGACAAGCTTGATATAAAATCAATGGATATGATTTCATTTTTGGGTGAACTATCCCTTTAAGTGATCAGCATTATGATTTTCACCTGATGGACAACCCGTACCAAATCTAGAGACCAGAAGATCACTCTCTTCGCATGAGAGAACATGTAAAAGTCTAGTTTGTGTTGTTTTTTCCCCCCTGATGAGCCATATGGATTCTTGGTTGAGAATCAACAATGTTATAGCACCTGAAGCGGACTGAACAACCTTATCAGTCTGAAATTAGCAAGACAAGCTTGATATAAAATCAATGGATATGTTTAGTTCAGCCGAACAGCTGAGAGGGTCTGTCTGAGTGCATTAGACGCACTCTTCGAATGGTTCCATAAAAACAAGGCCATGAGAAAGAGCGGAAAAGCATTGTCAGGCATATCTCTTAGTCACTTTGTAGTTCTATTGGGATTTCAGAGGCCATTTTGATGCTTTTTGATCTTTGATATTGTGTTATCAGCAGGAACTTCAAAGTTTGGCCGAGCTCTAATTTTCATAAAAGGTTAGTGTTGACAGAAGTTTGTAAATGAGTTTGTCTACGAAGCGAAGACGCCAGACTCTGGTGGGAACACGCTCCTGTTTGTTCAGCGTCTTCACAAGCTATAGATCTCAAAACATTTCATTAGATTTCCGTTCCACACAAAGACGTTCTCACAATAGCCCAACAAAGAACCCAAAGCATCCTCCGAGGAAATATCCTCCGGGTTTTTACGTTTTAGAGGATGTTGCTTTGTGGTTCCTGCTATTTGCTTTAGATCAGCAGTGATAAAAAGGCAACATTTGCACACAGCATTCATCTCATTAGCCTCAGCCCGACACAGGTGTTCAGACGAGAGTATTAGCCGGAGAGAAAACAGATGAATCGTGCTGATAGGTGGCTCCAATTCATGACGACTTTTTCTTTGGGGGAGTGCGCCGCCTTACATATTCATTAGCATTGAGCTTGCTGTTTCTCTCGACTCCTGAATGAAATCTCAGTCTAGAAGACGGTTGTATTTGTCCGCTTTTCTTTGGCTTCAATAAAGTCCAACTCTGCTGTATGAGAAAGCACTCTGGACCTATTTTTGACTCTCTTTCTTGGTAAATAATGACGGGACACTCAGCGCAAATAGGCCGAAACCCATTTTGATGGACAGAAACAACTGGCAGAGTCCTTCACAAGGGTCTTACGGCAATATTTGAAGTCCTTGGTGTTGTGTACAAAGCAGATTTACACTCAATATCTGGTCGCTGTCGCCCAGCTGTTTCTTTTAGCAAAGCCAGATATTGCCTGTAAATCCATGAAAACCCAGAGCCGCTGTGAACACTGTGTTTTCTAGTGCATTGCATCAGGGATGTGTTGCTTCTTGCGTAAGCACCTGTCCAATGCTAGTCATTTCTAAGCAATGTTGTTGACATGCGGTGTTTATGGTGAATCAAATGTAATTCTCTTTCTCTGTTCAACTCACGGTTTGATCAGGGAGCATTTTGTAAAACAAAGCCCAGATTTGGCTTAATAACACGCAACAATATTCCAGTTTTCGCTTCACACTGGAAGGCCAAAATCAGGCAATCAGAACAGGACTGTTTGCACATAAAAACTAAAAATGCTTCTGCAGACGGAGATGCAGAATTGGTCACACAAGAGTTACCCATGTATATTTATTGAAAAGAGAAGATTTGCCTTTGCAAGGTGTATGTAAACTTTTGACCTCAACTGTATTATTTATCTTGCTTCAAACAGGTTGTATTTACATATCATTCTAGGTTGTGAGTTTTAGGTTGCTATTTTTAAATCTAAATGGATCCGGATCTGTTGTGGCAGGAATTGGTCGGCGTCGCAGTAATAATAAGTTGCGCTTCAAGTCTGCTCGTGTCTTTTGAAAGAGTGTTTTATTAGCGTCAATATGTTATGCACACACCCATCTAACACATACATTCTCCAGAAGACTTTTAAACCAGCCTGCAGTCCTTTAAAGACGAGCAGGGACTGAGAAATAAGCCTGTGCTGATGCATGTGCGCGTGTTTATGTGTTGCATCACTGTGAAATCTTCTGTTGCTTGCAGCCTCTTTCCAGCAGTTTTAGTTATTCACGTATATTTATATTCGGATGGCAGATATGTTAGAACAGTATCTGGTTTGGTATGCACGGATGTTCCCATGTTTTGGGCAATTTTTCATTTATATGTATTTATTTACTTGCAGGTTCTGAATCATTTATATGAAAACAAGAAGATATATACTCACAATATCTATGCATACAGGTATTTCTGTTTTTAATTATTTACAAAGATTTGCAGTTGTTAGGCAAACACTAGTAACATCTGTACATTTTTTTACATTTTCCACAAATTTATGCCAATTTATTCAGTCCTTTGTACATAATTTGTCTTAGTTCTACCTTAGATGTGCTGTTTGTAGCTCTTATGCCATTTTTATAGATATTTTCTAAGATACAAAATTGTGTGAGAATTACATTTAAAACAAGAACATTTAAAATAATTTCCAATGTGGTTAGAAAAATAAACTTAATTCAAGACACATTCTCTGAAAATGTTAATATCTTATGCAATTTTGCTTGTTTTTTCACTAAAACATCTCAGTTTGCATCAGATTTACAGTGTGTTTTTAATATCGCTGAGATACTATTATGGAGTTTAATATTTTGAATATTAATATTTGACATTTGTTTATTATTTTCTATGTTCATTTTCATTTCAGCTGAAGTTTTAATGGTTTTGTTGTGTGTTTTTGTCATTTTTATAACCTTTTGTTGGTTTTAAATACGTCTATATTGTTTTTATTAATAATAATTGTATTTTTAGTTTGTTATTTTAGTACTTGAACGTAAATTTAAAATGCTGCTTTGGCAACCAGCTGAAATAAAATAAGTTTAAGTTTTTTTTATATTTGATTTTATCCAGTTAACATTTGTTTAAGTAATATATTTTTTTTCTTTTAATGATTTTAGTTAACTATAATAACCCTGTTCTGCATCCAGCAATGGCTAGGGAACGTTTTTATTTTTTTATTATGTTATTAAATTACAGCCAATAATTTATGCATTTAGATTCTAACTTTCATTAGTATTTACCAGATCAGTTATGATTACTTATTGTCTGCTGTCGGTCATTACTTTGGAATATTCTTTATTAACGGCTTGCTGGGAAATTTGTCAGAAGATTTCTTGAGCTAAATTTGCTATGTGAAAAAGTTCACTGTCTGTTGAAAAGTTTGGAATATTTAAAAATTATAAATGTTTTTAAAGTCTCTTCTGCTCCCCAAGGCTGCATTTATTTGATCAAAAATACTGTGAAATATTAATACAATTTAAAACAGCTGTTTTCTGTGTGAATATCTGTTAAACTGTAATTTATTCCTGTGATCAAAGCATCATTCCTCCAGTCTTCAGTGTCACATGATCTTCAGAAATCAGTATAATATGCTGATTATTAAACATTTCTGATTATTATCAATGTTGAAAACAGTCGTGCTGCACAATATTTTTGTGGAAACTGTGATACAAAACCATTCAAAAGTTTGGGTTTAGGTAAGATTTTTTTTTTTTAAAGAATGCAAAAGTGACAGTAAAGACATTTATAATGTTACAAAAGATTTCGATTTCAAATAAATGCTGTTCCTTTGAACTTTCTATTCATCAAAGATTGCTGAAACATGAAATGTATCACAGTTTTTTCTGTGGAGAAACACTGAATGATTTCTGAAGATCATGTGACGCTGAAGACTGGAGGAATGATGCTGAAAATACAGCTGCGCATCACAGAAATAAATTACAGTTTAACACATATTCACATAGAAAACTGTCATTTTAAACTGCAAAAATATTTCACAATATTACTGTTTTTACTGTGTTTTTGATCAAATAAATGCAGCCTTGGTGAGCAGAAGAGACGTCTTTCTAAAACATGAAAAAAACGGTAATATACAACAAAACCGCAAGCTACTCTTGAACAAACCCGTAATCTTGTTTGACATTAGCATGTAACTCGTCCCACACTATTTGCACTACAGACTTGAATGTTGACTCCAATGTCAAAACCATTTAGACGACCTTAGTTAAAGCAATAAACCCCAAGAAGCCATGGTTTACGGTGAATTTATAACAGCTAAGGGGCGTTGTTAGGCATGCCGCTTCACGGGGCTTATTGCTTTTATAAAACACAGTTATTCCATATACGTAGTAAGGTTTCACAAAATAAAACCGAGCAAATAAAGTGTAATGATATTAATAAAAACGTATGCTTCCACCAAACGAATGAGTTAAACCAAATAGAAATAGCTATATAAAGTAACACTTGCGGGCTAGCACTTTTTACACTGAAGTTAATATTGAGTTAAGTTTCAGACGGGAAAATCAGAACTGTTGTGCATCTCTGAACAACACACAGCAGCGATTCATTACTGAATGAATCTGCGAGTTATTCAGTGATTCATTCGTAAATATTCTTGCTGCGTTTCTGAACGCAGCAGCCGTTCGAATGAATCGGTTGCATGGATGATTCAACGACTCACTCATTAAGACGGTGACTTACGGTTTTAGAATCAAAAATAGTTTCATATTTCCAAATTCTTTTAAAAAACATCAGTACCCATTTATTATCATTTATGCAATATTGAGTTATTTTTTATTTCTAAAGCTACTTTTTTGGTAATGTCAACTCAAGGCTTTATTCCTCTAACACAGTGACTTTAAAATTATCTCTAGGGTGGTAATTTCTCAGCTCAAATTGATGTGCGATTAATTCTTGACGCTCCTAATTTTTAAGGGGTTTATTTTGTAAATGATTTTACTTTCAAAAAGGCGTCATTGTCTTTAAACGGCGGTTTAAAGCACCTGATCGTGAAGCGTTTAGCAAGCTTTGCACGTGTGTAAAACGTCAATGGCCCATTTCAGGCATCTTGTTGATATGCGGCTGGGATTATCAGCCCTCTTTCTGTCTTGATCCCAATTGCTTTCTTGCTATGTCAGATATTTGCACGCCGATGTGTCATTCATCCATAATGTTTGCTCTTATCTCCAGTTCTCTGATTAAAGGCCTCAGTAATGAGTTAAACCAAATAGAAATAGCTATATAAAGTAACACTTGCGGGCTAGCACTTTTTACACTGAAGTTAATATTGAGTTAAGTTTCAGACGGGAAAATCAGAACTGTTGTGCATCTCTGAACAACACACAGCAGCGATTCATTACTGAATGAATCTGCGAGTGATTCAGTGATTCATTCGTAAATATTCTTGCTGCGTTTCTGAACGCAGCAGCCGTTCGAATGAATCGGTTGCATGGATGATTCAACGACTCACTCGTTAAGACGGTGACTTACGGTTTTAGAATCAAAAATAGTTTCATATTTCCAAATTCTTTTAAAAAACATCAGTACCCATTTATTATCATTTATGCAATATTGAGTTATTTTTTATTTCTAAAGCTACTTTTTTGGTAATGTCAACTCAAGGCTTTATTCCTCTAACACAGTGACTTTAAAATTATCTCTAGGGTGGTAATTTCTCAGCTCAAATTGATGTGCGATTAATTCTTGACGCTCCTAATTTTTAAGGGGTTTATTTTGTAAATGATTTTACTTTCAAAAAGGCGTCATTGTCTTTAAACGGCGGTTTAAAGCACCTGATGACATGTTATAGGGTCTCAACTAAACTCTCCACCCTTATATATATATATACATATATACATAAGAATAATTTTAAATTAAAATAAATAAAAATAATATTTACAAAAATTTTATATTAAAAAAAAAGTTGTTTTAATAGCTATATATGGCATAAGTTTCGATGTGCCTTCAGTTGATGGATGCCTCATTTCCATTTTTCCAATGCTTTTTTTTTTGTATTTTGCACTATTTTATTGCATTATGCACAAATGGATTCATTGACATGCGTTCAAAATGTGTAACTCTTGGCTATGAACTTAATGGCCTCATTAAAATGTTAAATGGATTTGATTGGAAAAACTGCTTTAGGAATCTAGAACATGGCCTGTTTGTTGACCTCTTTCTTGGTGCATGAATGAAAGCTAACAGCGTTCACACGAGGGCTTTTAGCCGATTGGAGTTCGTCCCACTATTTCCTTTTTTGCCAATGTGACGGCATGTTTGAAAGAGAAATGACTATTAATAGCGTTGGCGTGTGCAGATTGCTGAGACCCCCCCCCCCCCCCCCCCCCCC
>NW_015505535.1:32950-67641 GCF_001515645.1 Sinocyclocheilus grahami | reverse complement strand
CCCCCCCTCCGGCTTCATCCCCGCGGCGCTGCGGGAAAATTACAACAAGCCAGGACTGTGAAGATGCGTCTCTGAATGTTTTACTGTTGAAATGAATTTATAAAAAGCATTGACGCTGCTTTCATGCAACAGGTTTGCCGCAGCCAAAGCCAGGATTGAATCTCATGATGTTTCAGACGTCTGAATTGTTCCAAAGACTATTGGTTTACATTGAGATGAAAAATGTCATGCTGGATTGGACGGGTTGTGTGAGCAGCACGCCGTCAACATTATAATCCTGCGGCAAACAGCAATCTCAGTTTGCCTCAGAAATGTTCATATCTGTTTTCTTTGGGTTCTGCGCAGATCCACTATTCTGCGCAGTAAGAGAGAGTTACACTTCAATAAGACCGCGCAACAAACACGCTGTTTTTCCAAGACTGCTTATATGTGACCCTGGAGCACAAAACCGGTCATAAGGGTCAATTTTTTTTTATTGAGTTGAATAAGTAAGCTTTCCATTGATGTATGGTTTGTTAGGATAGCACAATATCTGAAAATCTGGAATCTGAGGGTGCAAAAAAATCTAAATATTGAGAAAATCATCTTTAAAGTTGTTCAAATGAAGTTCTTAGCAATGCATATTACTAATCACAAATTAAGTTTTGATATATTTACGGTAGGAAATTTACAAAATATCTTCATGGAACATGATCTTTACTTAATATCCTAATGATTTTTGGCATAAAAGAGAAATGTATAATTGTGACCCATACAATGTATTTTTGGCTATTGCTACAGATATCCCCCAGCGACTTAACACTGCTTTTGTGCTGCAGGGTCACGTATATAGTATATTCAGTGAAGACCCGCGACCTGTGTACTTCATGATGCTTAGTTTTGGTAAAAGTTGTTGAATGTCTGCATTTGTTCTGCTGATGAAGACAAAATGCTTATATTTATTTAAATATAGCTTTTTTATATATATATATTTATATATGCAGTACATGTATCTAAATAAATGTTACTTAAAAATATATAACTAATAATAAATATGATGCTGATGTGGACAGAATGCTTACATTTGTATATTTATTTAAATATATAATTTAAATCTGTATCCATTTATTTATCTATATAGATATCTATCTATCTATATATATATATAATTATGTATATGTTAATTATATATATTATTTGTTAATTAATATTTAAGTAATTACAAGTAATAAGATGAATACATAAAATGTATAAAAATATATGTACATATGTAAAACCAAATATATTAAAAAAATTATTTAAAAAGAGTATTAGTAAAAAACAGCACAGCACACACACACACACACACACACTCACACACACACACACACACACACACACACATATATATAGTTCATTCATATTTATAAGTAATCCAAATAAATTTGGATTACAAATAAAAATAAACATCTAATAAATGTCAACAGAAATGCTTTTAATAAAATGCTTATATTTGTGTATTTTAATTTTTGTTTATTAATGTAGTTAAAGCTAAATATATATACAATATTACGTCAACAAACTGTATATATTGTTAATTAATATTTATATAAATAAAAGATTAATACATATACAAATATCTAAATATATTAATAAAACATTTCAATAAACTGATATGAATTAAAATAATTAATTAATAGAGAAACAAAGAAATATTAATTGATTAAAATATTTTTTTCTTAAACGATTCTGTCCACATCAGCAGAATAATGCAAACATTCAGAAATCTTTAAGAAACACAAACATCATGAAAGTCATTCGGTTCTAGTCAATTATTATTATTTTTAATGGAGACAGTTCTGCCACATCCTGCATTTGCAAAAGTCTCCTGTTAACGCATTTGTTTGGTTTGGCTTGTTTTCGAGCACTAAATGTTCAATATTCCATCTTTTAGTTTGAATCTGTATGGAGAGAAGCTCTCCTCTCGAGTGTCCGCCACCGTCTCATCCCACAATCACAGTGATAAGGTCACACAGAAACAAGTTGTGAGGAGATTTGCCGGCATGCGCCTGACTCCTTCCGAGGATTCATTCGTTTGTTGTTTTCTTTCATTTCTGTGCAAATGAGGACTCGTGCACAGCTGCAGGGCTGCTATGGTTACCCGGATAATAGGGGTGCATCATCGTATACGCAGACGTACAATTACACGCATGTGTGATATAATTGTTTAAGATTTTGCCAGAATTCATTACAGAAAGCTCGACTCAATTAAAGCAGCATGTGCTTTTTCATCACAGCAGTGCTGTCCTCTCTCTCGGCGACCGGAGCTGTCACGATTCATGAGCGCGAGCTCAGGCCCTCATAGTTTGTGGCGTGTTTTGAAATTGGTATCCGTCGCGGCACACGGCGTTATTTCGGTAATTGGCGTTAAAAGCGACTCCGCGGTGCACTTTCTTCTTCCATTTCTATTTTAAGCCAAGTAACTCCTTTGATAATGGACCGAATGAGTTTCCGAACTCTGCAGCCCCAAAAGTTGTTTACTTGAATATCTCGCACCGCTAAAGAGACCAATACGGCAACCTGCCTATTAAAGACTAGTGGGTCTTTCGTGAAAGTCGTAATTACTGTAATTTGAGCATTTTGCTAATTACAGTTTTATTTTGTTATGCCACTCCAAAACTATAAAACTAAGTGAACGCAGAGCCTAAATGCACAAGTCAAGAGATAAATGATCCATGCAATGCTAACCGTATTGAATAAATTAAACTAATTTAGAAACTGACGCAATTTAGAGTCCATTTAGCATTGCATACATATTGTAGTTCTGTATGTGCACATATTGGCTTCGAGCAGAACGCAGTAATGCATCTTTGTGATTCCTGAGAAAGCGAATGGTGAATTTGTAGTTTTCTCCATCTGATTGGAGCCATCAGCTCGTATGGGTTTCCTGATACTGTGCATGGCTCAGACTCAAATGCATCACGCTGTTCTTTCAGGGTGAAGATGAATGTTGTGTTATCATCGCAGTTTGAGCCGGCTGACTCATTGTTCGCATTCTGTCCACTGCTGCTCAAGAGTAATTAACATACAATGCATAATAATGACCACCGCAGAGCAGAGCAGCCGGGGCGCGAGGACGTCACGTGTGGAATAATTCAACCAGACTCCTTCCAAAACACTCATTTGGACACTATTGGGTCCCTAGAGATGCAATCTAAATAATAAAAACAGTCAGAAGAATTCTAACAAGCCTTCTACTGATGTATGAACTGGTAAAAATGACAGTGACATTATATATGTCACAGTTGCTTTATATTGCATCAGGGAAATATGCAATATGCGATTTAAAGTTTTAAATCAAAGTCTTCCTGTAGACCGATTGCTAAAACTTGCGTTTCAATGCCAATTCTCAAATGTACACCTTGAAAACTCACAAGCAGTTGTTCACAGGGCTATGAAGGGACTTTTTACTTTTGTGAAGAAATGTTTTCCCTTAACCTGAAACTCACTCGTATTTTAATATCAGGCTCTTCAGTTTAATCAAGTAAATTCGTAATATGATTTTTTGATTATATCATAATTTTTTGATTATATTTATATATTTAATCAAATAGACGTTGGCTTCGCATTAATCAACACTCATTCAAAAACAATGAGAACTAATCAGATACTTGATAACTACACTGGCATTTTTTTTATGTGATGCCCATATGACAAGATAAATAAATAATGAAATATCAGATAATTTACTAATAAAGAAGAGTGCACCAAAAAATAAAATATAGCTAAAATATTGTTCCGCTTTGTGATGTAGCTCAACAAAGGCTTAAAGGGATAGTTCACCCAAAAATGAAATCCTAAGCCATCCTAGGTGTATATGACTTTCTTCTTTCAGACAAATACAACCGGAGTTATTTTTAAAAAATGTCCTGGCTCTTCCAAGCTTTATAATGGGAGTGAATGGGGGTCGAGATTTTGAAGCCCAACAAAGTACATCAGGAGCACTTTTTATGATGGATTGGTGCACTTTTTTGGGCTTCAAAATCTCGACAGCCATTCACTCCCATTATAAAGCTTGGAAGAGCCAGGACATTTTTTAATATAACTCTGATTGTATTCCCTCTGAAAGAAGAAAGTCATATACACCTAGGATGGCTTGAGGATAAATCATTCATACTTTTTCCCCTTGATCTGGGTTTTTGTCTCAAATTTTGAATGTTCGTCTGCGACCACAAATTCAGGCCATTATTGACGGCACAGCCGAACACTGTTCTAATTAAATGTAATATCATGCTGTAATTAAAGGTTGAAAAGATGTTTTTGACGCTATTATAGATTTCTCTTTCTTCCAGCAGGAAGCTCTTAATTTCAGCTTTCCTTTTCACCTGAGTCTTATCACTTGTCTTTTATGTTTTCTTTTTTATTCTTCCCTTTCAGGAGGAAACATCCAAAGCTGGAGGGAAGAACAAAAAACCTAAGGGCAAGAAGGCAAAGTGAAAAACCTTCCTGGAACAGATGAGAACTGGAATGAAGACGGACTGGCGACTAGGAATGCTGACAAATAAAATAAACTGAAAATGCAGTAATAGTGAATTGTAAGGGTTTAAAAGCTTTCAATGATGTGATGAGGGTTAAACAACTTCAAAGTCATGCCAAAAATGGCTTGTATATGCAGTTGAGTCTGTTGCTACGCATTGTTTCACACTAAGTGCTTTGTCTTATGAATAAAGATTTTTATGAATTACAAATTGATTTGCAAATGAGGGATTGAAGCTTGCCTGAAGTCACAAGGACAAACGAGTGCGAAACAGGTAATAAATACCCCTGACATTCATCAGCGGCCTTTGATCCTTTTTTCCGGTTTAACGATGCTCTACTAATGTATTTTGATAAAGCCTGACAAAAGCATTTTGAGGTTTCCCAGGAGCTTCATACCAAAACGTCCATTTGAGGAGACTTTTTATGGTAAATGCCAGCTTAAAACAGACCCTGAAAGTGCATGTCATTCCCATGTTTGACTGTCAAACGTACATTATTTAGTCTCTTGGAGAGTCGCTCTCCAATATTGCATTTTCATTTTTTACCATTCAAACTTTGCAGGGGCCAAAGTCCACCGCCACCTGGTGAGTTTGCAGCGCTATGACTCGCATGCTAATTGTCATTAATGAGCTCATGTGAGAATAACTTGATCATTTTGGTGCATAATGTTCTAATAAGCAGATGCTAGGTCACGGGAGAACCGTCTGAATACCAGTTTGGAATTGCAGGCACTTGCGTGACGGTTTGGTGGCGTGTCTTGGAAAGCAACTAGTTGTTTGCGTACTAGTGTCCCCGAATGATTTCAAGTGTTTGCTCAACTTGTGGAACTCAGAATGGTTCGCAACAGGTGAATTCTTCTGTGGGAATGAGTCATCCAGAAAAGGTACTCGAGTGCTTTTTGACACCTCGTCTTGGTTCCGCTCACAGGTGCACACACATATCATTGCTGTCTTCCTTATTAAATACCACTGGGTCTTTGACATTCTGGCCTCTTTTCTCTCTGCAGCGCTAGTCATAGTCTTCTCACTTTCAACCTCCCTGTACGCATTTATTCCCTTTTCTCTGGACTATTCTTTCATACCTGCCTCTCTCTCTCCTTGTGTTCCCACTCTATTTCCTTCCAATGAATATTAACGCACCTTTTGACTGTCAGCACCTACCCTTTCAGATTGAATTGCTTGCTTCGACTCAAGGGGAATTGCTAAATGCTTTGGTGGTCTTTTGCTTTGACATGTTTTTTATGTATAAGGATAAATCTGCCTTGCATGCAAAACTGCTCAGGGCCTGTTTGGCACCTCATCTTTGCCCTGAAACATGGACGTTTTTTATTTGGTCTACAGAATCATGGCAGCAAATGTGAAAACGCTTTTCCCAAAGGACGAATCTCGGGTAATATAGTTTCTGGCAAGGAATCAAGCGTCTCTGCAAATAACTTTGAAGTACATAAGAAAATGCAATGCTGTGCATTAATGTTTTTAGATTAACCAAACAAACATGCTAATTGTGTACTTGACCGCCCATCAGTCTGAACAGAAATCTGAACTGTAACCAACAGATCTCTCTTATTTTGGGCAACAGTATCACATTAGTGTAGATGGCATCTGGTGAGGAATTGTGCTATACATGGATAGAAATATCTCCTACACCAGACAATACCATTCACTTTTTGAAGTGATGAAAATAGATCTGTGACTATGCTAACTGCCAATTACATGTCCAAACAGTTCTTGGAGAAAAGATTTGTTATGATGTGCAAGGACAAGAATCAAGCTAATTTTTGGTTCAAATAATTGGAATGCTGTGTTGAAGCTAATCATTGATTTTGACTGGACAAAACTCGCTCGTGGCCTGTTTTGCCCAGGAATTGCACTATATTTGGATAGAAATAACGCCACAATCCATCAGACAATACCATGCTGTGCATTGGCACTTTTTAAATTGTCGAAGCCAAATCTGAGACATGCAAATTGCCAATTTGATGGCCAAACCGTTCTTGGGAGTTTTATTGTGACATTCAAAGATTAATTTCTGCCAAAGAATATGTTTTATCTTTGGTACAGATAGTTGGATGGTACACTTGAACATGCAGTGCTGTGTTTTGCCAGCCTAAAACATATTTCCAACATGCTAATTATTGATTTGACTGGACAAAACTTGCTCATGGACTGTTTGGCTTCCAATCAATGCTCCGACTAACCAATGTCTTTTATTTCCTCCACAGTAAGAACAGTTTGCCAAAGGACAACTCTATCGCATTACGGCTAATACCATCCCTAACCCTAACCCTAACCCTAACCCTAAAGAGTTAGGGCTAACCTTAACTACAAATATACCATGCTTTGTTTAGGTACATTTTAAATAGCCTAAGCCAGATCTCCGCCATGCTAATCGTCCATTTGATGTGACCCACAGTGAGAATAAATGCAATATTGAATTTCGCAACTCGACCAGATAATATCCCTCCAAACATAGACACCAAGAGAGAACCATTAGCATTGCATGAAAGTGGCTAATTTGCATGGTGGATAAGAAACCCTTCCTTTTTGTATCCTGGCTGACAACAGTATCAATGAATAATATTAATCGTGGGAGAAATCAAATCAGCACATTAGCTGTCCTCCGTTGAGGCCTTGAGGAGCAAGAAGACCAGAGCAGAATGGTAATTCATGTTGTTTTATCGTCTCAAGTGGCTTTGGGAGATGGCCATTGTTGTTTGTTCTAGTAAGGGTCAGGCCTCTTCATCTCTGGAGATCAAACATCAGAAGGGAGCAGACGAAAGCTTGATTTGTAAGAGTCTCTCCTACTTCTTTAGAAGGTGATCCCTGTTGAAATGAGTTGTAGCTCTCGCGCTGGGCCTTTGGAATATGTGGAAATCTACTTCTGCTGCAAGAAAAATACAACAAAGGACTTGATTGCTAAAAAAGCCTCTTAGCCTCTTTTCCACGTTATCTTCTTCTGGCACCTGCCTCTGTGTTTTTAGTCTAAATGTTTTTAGTCTCGTTGCAACCTGTAACAAGACTATGAAGGCATTGTAAGAATTACAGAACCTCAGACACTTTTATCTTCTAAAACGGACAATACACACACAGTGCATTAACATACAGACATCTGTCTCCACATACCACTGAGAGAGAATGCGGGAAAAACGCCTCTCTCACATATGCATCAGTTCCTTCTCATCCCCTTCCTTCCCTTCACCCATCCTCCCTCCACTTGGTTTACTCAGAATGGTCAATAGTATAATGTTCTACATGAATGCAAGTAATATTTAGAGTCATGTTTGGTATCATTTGAATAGTCTCAGGGTGAGTGGTACAATGGTCTAATCTTACAAAAGTAGACTAAAAGATAATACAGATCTTAAGAGTTAAAGAGATATTTTGATTACTGTAGAGGGTGTGTCATTCCATGCAAATTACTATCTGTCCCAAAAGGTGTTAATACGGAAAAAAATTTTGCTTTATTCAAGTGTGTACAAATCTATGGGGGCTCATTAAAAGTACTTTTAGAATGAGCAAGCATAGGAGCGGCCGTCTAAAGTATTAGCCAATTATCTCTGTCTGACTGACGAGAATGTGATCGTAAGATACGCTAAGGCCGAAGCGATATCTTTGAGCGACATGCGCACCCGAATGAACGAGTACAATAATATTAAAGAATAAATAGAATAATCAAATGTCAGATTAATAATAATTAAAAATGGTCAAGCAACCAATTCGTATGACAATCTAAATTCGAGGTCATATTAAAATGGAGTCAGATTAGAATTAAACTTAAATTGAATAACTTTGCACGCTGAAAAGGCCGAACACGCAAGAAACCTTCAGCCAGCACGGGATAACTTCCTTGGGCCAAGTGCGTGGACCTTACAGCATGAACCCTTTGAATACCACGTGCTTACAAAAAAGGTGTGGGTTAGGATACAAGTTCTTACGTTTTAATGAAAGTTTTTATTCTTTAGAATAATATGCATCAATCAAATAGTGTCAGTTTTGAGTTTATGTTGACTTTTGAGTCATTAAACCAGTTGGACACTTGTGTCAGGTTTAGTGGAGAGATCTTCCGGGAATGAGTTTCACTGTGCTTTTATAGCATTTGTTTCACGTTTTAACACCTCACTTATGCTAATCGAATCGCTCCCCAGCCTCTCAAGTGACCCTCTTTGGAAGTGATTGATATTACTATGGGGTCTAGGCAAGAAATCCCAGGTTAAGAGCCAGGGGTTAATTAGCACTTCATAATTAAAGTAGAATTATACATTTAAAAGGGTTTTAGACAGAATTTAACTGCACAACTGCTGGAACTAATGGAAGTTAAAGGAGCTGCACCATGCAGTGCCGCTAAACTGGATTTCACAGATGCACCATTATTTCAGTATCAATGTCATGCACATGTGAGTGTAATGCAGGGGCAAAGTGTCTGCTATCATCTTGCTCTGGTGCACAGCTGAGAGAGCACTCACAGGGCTAAAGTTGGTCTTTTGTGTCAGTAGGGAAATGACTCACGCAGGAAAAGAAGACCAAATCTCTGACAGCGAGTGTAATTACGATTTTTTTAAAACCTTGAACACAGAATTTGTGAGCGTGTTTAGGAAGAGGAGGCGTACTGTGCATAGTGTGCAATTTAAAAGTGCAATTATGATGTTTATTTGTCATGCCTTTAACGTCATGTACGCTGCTGATTGAGGCATTAACATTTTTTTCAACGTTGGAATTCATGCATAGTATGTAATGTATGTAGCTGAGGCACAGCCCCTGAGTAGGGAAGGAATGCTTTAAAGAAATGAACCAGCCCGAGCTTTGCCTAAAGGGGACGGCAATAGCTGCTGTCCATGGTTCTGAAAGCACTGAACAGTACAAGAGCACAAATAGGATTCTAGTATAACATGCTGCTGATTGAGGCATTAACATTTTTTTCAACGTTGGAATCTACTCTCTTTTTTTCAGTTGGGAAATCATGCATAGTATGTAATGTATGTAGCTGAGGCACAGCCCCTGAGTAGGGAAGGAATGCTTTAAAGAAATGAACCAGCCCGAGCTTTGCCTAAAGGGGACGGCAATAGCTGCTGTCCATGGTTCTGAAAGCACTGAACAGTACAAGAGCACAAATAGGATTCTAGTATAACACAACAACTAGATCTTTTAGAACACAGGAGTGACTCACTGTATCTTCTTTTGTGTTCTGCAGATGAATTTGTAGAATGTTGGGGTTCAAACAACACTCGACCCCATTGGCAAAAACACTGACATTTTTTATATAAAATATCTTAGAAATATCTAATATGTTTTGTGGAAGAAAGACAAATAGATCTGAATGACACGAGTAAATGATTTAGATTTTTTGGGGGGTGAACAAGAAAATTACTGAATTACCATTGCCACTGTAAACATATTAATGAGTATCTTTGTTATTTTCTCTTGAAAATGTCTAAACATTCTTAAAACGAGATAATAAAACGACCTGAATTCATGCTTTTGCCAGTGCAACCAAAAATACTTTTATTCAAGATAGATTATCTGAAAACAAGTAATAATGTCTTTGCTTCTTAAGTAAATGTATGTTGCTTCTCAATGCATGGGTCCTTCATATATTTAAAATAACTATTCGAGCAGAGCAATATACAGAATCACACCCTGTATGATTGTATTAAACATATTATTTTGTGATTTTGGACAGATGGGTTTACAGCACTCTACGCAATTCTGAATATAAATCAGAGCTTCAACAAACTGGTAAGTTGCATAGTGTTGCATCTTGTATCTGTCTAAGGACAGCGCGGTATTTAAGGAGAGGCGCGAGTGCGCAACAGTTGACGACAGCAACACTGCTGGAGACTCTGCGCTCAGTCTCAGTGCGAGGACTTGACAGCTTCATGGAGTTCCCGTCAGGAAGGAGTCATTTCATGTCATGTGTTTCAGGTATTGCACTGGACGCTTCAAAGATGCGCGCGCTCCGCAGGCGTTTGGAGACTCCAGTGGGAGGTTTATTCCGCCGCGCGCTGAAGTTAACGCAACCCTGAAGGGATGAAAACTCTCCTATCATCATCGTCAGCGGGAAAAGGTTCACATGATGACTTCAGACCTGTTGCTGGATCTCCAAATGCCCTCGATCTGACAATGGTTACCTGCTTCAATTCTTCTAGCGCCAACAGCACGACCGTCAGCTCGGATGGGGCTCCGTTCCCCGAGTACACGATGGTCATTCTGGCGATCCTCATGATAACTCTGGTGGTCGTGGTGGTGGTCGGGAACGCGTTGGTTATTCTGGCCTTCGTCGTGGATAAGAGCCTCAGAAATCAATGCAATTACTTCTTCCTTAATTTGGCCATATCTGACTTCCTTGTTGGTATGTATAAACGTGCCTTTTATTAAACTCCTACTCAAAATGCTTCATATGCTTTTGTTTACTGCATTGCAATTGTGCATGTGAATATAAAATATTAAATCACTTAAAAATGATCTGCATGTCATCGAGCATTGGGGACCCCTTTGTTCTACAGGATCAAAGCGTACTGTAAATCCTATATACTGTACATCTGATGAGATCTGTGGGAATATAGGCTCTGATAGACACCCAAATGAGAGTGCAAAGAAAAGTTTCATAGATTAGGCTACACCTTACTTGATAAAACACGCAAGTGTAGCTGATGAGAAATGCCAGATCGATCAAACAGATGTACTGCGACGGAGTGATCGATGCCAATACTGAAATCTGGATTGCAGTGTGGCTGGTGTGTACATACATCATGCAATTTAATAACAGCAAATCAAATATTCACTACATTTTTTAAATGAACTGTTTGATTTTGCACAATATTTACCCAAAATGTGCCATATATTATATTATCCATACATCATTCAACGTTGATAATCCCAAAATGGTCAACAATGGCCAATATATTGCTCTGATTTTTATGCATTGCTTTCTCGCCCAATTTTACAAGTCACTATTCATTAGTGTGGCATTTGGTCAATTGCTGAACATAAATGAGCTCTGCTCACTTTAAGAGCTTATGTCTGTTCATAATCTTGGCGTGCGGTCGCTATCACATTATTGCTTTGCAGGAAATGGATTCGGAGGGAATGATTAAATAAACCACATTTCTCCGGTTTTGTCTGCTTTGACCTCATCTTGAAAACCAGGAGCATGATTAGACCACTCCCAACAACAACAACAACAACAGCAAAAGTTTATTTCCCGCAAGGAATACAAAACCAGTATGCCAAACCTCTCAAATCCACAGAAACGGTCATGCATACTTTATTCTATTATAAATTATTTATTTTGCAATTCGGACATTAAAGGGTTAGTTCACCCAAAAATGAAAATGCTGTCATTAATTACTCACCCTCATGTCGTTTCAAACCCGTAAGACCTTCGTTCATCTTCAGGACACAAATTAAGATATTTGTGATGGGATCTGAGAGCTGTCTGACCCTGCATAGACAGCAACACAACTGAAATGTTCCCAAGTCCAGAAACGTAGCAAGGAGATCTGTAAAATAATCCATGTGACATCAGGGGTTCATCCGCAATTATACGAAGCTACGAGAATACTTTTTGTGCGCGAAAGAAAAAAATAACGACTTTATTCAACAATTCGTCTCCTCCACATCACCCTGTAGCGCCATTTTGGAGAATATCTGCTGGACGTAAACAACGTATGCTGTTCGTCACACGGATACGCTGTTCCCGTTCGGATCAAATCACAACAACGTAGGAAACAGATCCGGTGTGACGTTTCTGGACTTGGGAACATTTCAGTTGTGTTGCTGTCTATGCAGGGTCAGACAGCTCTCAGATTCCATCACAAATATCTTAATTTGTGTCCTGAAGATGAACGAAGGTCTTACGGGTTTGAAACGACATGAGGGTGAGTAATTAATGACAGCATTTTCATTTTTGGGTGAACTAACCCTTTAAGTTCATTGGTCCAATTTTCTTTTTGTTTGTGAATTTTGAGTAGATATTGAGTGAAACAAGTGTTTGTCTTATTTGCCGTCATTTAATTGTATTTTGTGTGTTATATCACCATTGTATTGGGCAATAAAACTCTACAATGGTTGTCCTATAAAGCTAACTTTATCCAAATTTCCCAATTAACCATTTTTATAATTTCCAGGAACTGGAAGTGAATGAGGATCCAGGTTGTCAAGCTCCAGACTGAACAATTTTTTATTAGTACTTTTCAGTATTGCACACACACACACACACACACACACACACACATATATATATATATATTAACAGGTGACATTGTTCTTGCTTTTCGTCTGCTATATTGACTCCAATTTCCCGATGAGCCATACATTTTGTCATTTATATTTAGACCATGATCTTGGCATGCTTTCTTAGCAAAGCAGGTTCTGAGGTTGAAAAATAAATGTTTACATCCATCTGCAGTACTGAGACAGAGACCTTTAGTTCTTTGCTGTTCAGTGGTGCACAGGCACCATAAATTATTGCCTTGGATTAAGAGTGCATTAAGAGACGAGATCCTATCTGTGGTTCATTTCAAGATCTGCGCGGTCTCTCGGTCTATTCACCAAACCCTCTCTGCCTGCTTGAGTGTTTGTTTGTGGCTCAGATGCATTAGTGCTCAGCCGACGTAGTGCTCATGGCTTTCACAGTGCAAGTTCTTTGAAAAAAGAAATAGGAGGTGCCGCTCTACCTGAAAACGTGCCCATGTAGTTTAGATAAAGAGCCCAACAGAGCGCTGCTTTTTCTTCTCAAATGCCAACCAGCTCAAAAGCTCTAGATAATAGAGCCATGGCTGTGTATTTGACAGTGCGATAGACGTGAAATCTCAGCGTCCTTCAAAAATTAGGCAGTGATGAGATTGCTGTTTTGTATGCCTTTGTGAAAAAGCTTTCTCTTGATGCTTCTAGGTGCAGAAAAGCAAGAGAAAGAGGTAGAGAGCTCAGAAAGCAGTCACCGTTCCCTTTGCAGCTCGATGGCTTTTTGATAATGGCTCAGGTTTATCGGTCACATCGTGAAGTGACTCCTTCGTGACATGATCCATTGATTTTGTGCTCTGAAGGGCCTATTATATGCTGACCTGGAGAAGTGTGCATCCATTGACACAAGCCTTATTATACCAGCCAATGTCCGTATAATACAGTAAAATGTGTTTGTGTCTCTTTCCAGGGGCTTTTTGCATCCCGGTCTATATGCCCTATATATTGACGGGCAGGTGGATGCTGGGCCGTGGACTCTGCAAGCTGTGGCTTGTGATGGACTACTTATTGTGCACGGCTTCCGTCTTCAATATCGTCTTAATCAGCTACGATCGCTTCCTGTCCGTTACCCGAGCTGTAAGTATCAACATCCAATTAGCCTTCGAAAAGTAATAGTCAGTAAATGTCAGTCCAAACCTGCATGTTATTTTTTTTTCAGTGGAGCACAAAAGGAGGAATGTTACTGCACTGGCTACTGCTTTCCAGAAATTGAAAGTGAATGGGGATCTGTCGGTTTGTTGAGCTGCAGACTTTAGATTAGATTGAACTATTTTATCAGGACTCTTCAGTATTGCATTAAATATATTAACGGTTGACATTTTTATTGCTTCGTCCACCACACTGGGTTTATGTTTTCTAAACGCAGTGCATTCTGGCCTATCTGTTCTTCCAAAGACAACACCGTAGTAATTTTTCATCAAAATGTAAGAACTTGTTCGAACATTTGAGCTGACGTCATAAACCAACATCTGCTCTCCAACCACCGACTTTATAGAAACATTTCTCAATCCTGATAGATTAAGTCTTGTCCCATTTTTTGTGAGTTTTGTAAACATCTCATTTGTATCCAAGAGAAATTTGCAGTGCATCATCCGAGACACAAAGCAAAACTTGTGAGTAATTGCAATATTCAGGTTTTTTTTTTTTTGGTCCATAATGTTGGAAACGTTTTATTGTTCTTCAAATACTCCAATTGTTGTCTCACACAAACGCATGCAAACCAAGTTTTCGCTTGGTGCCTCAGATGATGCACTGCAAATTACCCTTTGTCTGAAACAAATGAGTTGTTCACAAAACCCACAAGACGCTGAAGACAATCAGACAATCAGTGTTATTGCAATCAGATGAATAATAAGCGAATGACTTGCTGCCCCGGTGACAGATCTGAGATAAGAGCGGCCCACCAGACGGATGAAGCCCGTATCCTCTGTGGATCCAGCGTTCAACTGCTCTGTGGTTATGAATTCTTCAGTGCAATTTACTGCAAATATCCACTATGTTAGTCATGGACAGCATCATCCATTTATATTCATACTTCAACCTTAAGACAGTGGGTTATTAAAAATCCAAACTTTTACCAATTGAGCTGCCTTGCTGTCTACATCTGAACTGAAATGAACCTCATAAATGACCAATTTGGAATGTTTTACAGTGTATATAGACTCTTCAAAATAGAGGTTACACAGGGTGGTTTTCACAGCAATGCCATAGAAGATCCACTTTAGGTTCTCCAAAGAACCTTTCAGTGAACAGTTCTTAAAAGAACAATTTTTAGTAGAGTAAAGAACAATTGAATCATCTAAAGAGTCTTTTGTAGAATGGAACGTTTACATTGATGTTAAAGGTTCTTCATGGAAACATTGACAGCAATAAAAAGCCTTTATTTTTAAGAGTGCATGCAATGCAGTATAATTATGCTTCCTGCCTTTTAGAACAGCTTTAGCATCAGAAGTGCACGTACAATGCCTTAAAATACTTGGGTAGCTCACTAGAAGATGGGTTTTCTTTGTAACGAATGTAAAAAGAACAGGAAGTACTTTTTGGTCCTGTTTTGCTCTGCACCACTGTATTGTTGCAGAAGTGTTTTTTTAAGTTTCCGTCTCTAGTCGTTCTAGTCTGGCTTGACTGAATTCAGGTTTAAGACTGGCACGCTACAGACAGCTATTCTGCGCTTCTATCTCTCTCAGTGACGTGACATGTGGCCAAGTATGGTGACCCATACTTGGAATTAGTGCTCTGCATTTAACCAATCCAAAGAACACACACCCAGAGCAGTGGGCAGCCATTTTTGCTGCGGCGCCCAGGGAGCAGTTGGGGGTTCGGTGCCTTGCTAGTCGTGGTATTGAAGGTGGAAGAGAGCACTGTACAATCCCTGCCGGTACGAGACTCGAACCCGCAACCTTTGGGTTACGAGTCAGACTCTCTAACCAGTAGGCCACGACTTCCCCGTTACGCTTCAGATATCAGACACAAGCAGCTATATACCTCATATATAGCATTGGCAAGTTGTTATAGTGTATCGGTTTGTTCGAGGTTGTCCAAGTTTAATGCTGTCACTCTAATCAAGATTTATTCATTCAAATCCCTTGTTTTTGAGCCAGATAAATACGGCTCTGATTAAATTTTATCATCTGAAAGATATATATTGTAAAAATACCGGGCACTTGAATTGCTTTTATGTAGTTGTCTTTTGTGGTTTGTAACTGGTTTTAAAGGAGTAGCTGCCCATCGATTAACTACTTTAAATCATGAGTTGCGTGTACAGTTTTAAAGTAGCTGGATCTGAAGTGGCTGTCAGCTTTAAAAACCACATGGCTGCACACCAGCTCTTCTGGTGAAATCATGGAAGGAAGGAAGGGGAAGGAAGTTCAATATTTTTTCCATTCAGTGTGTGCATTTATCTCCATTGCAAACAACGAAACGATGTCGAATTTGGGTTCTTGAGGTCCTTAAATAACCGCTCCTCACATTCACAGAAACTGTTGAGCAAAATAAGCTCAGAAAACATGGGAACGATGCCCTACTGTGAAAGACCATTGCGGTGAGCGGAAAATTACGACGTTGGAGCCCATTTCTCAGCACTTATTTCAAGTGGCTTTTGACATTCCAGAACAGAATTTGAGCAAATTATGAAACGCAAATATTGATTTCCTGCTGAGAATATAGTATCAAAATCGTTAAGAAACATTATGTGCTCCAATATCAAATTTACGAGAACCTGCAGATGTGCTGAAAGGTAATTTAGCTGCTTGTGACTGAATATCTGAAGCGTAACTTTTAATAGATTATGCAATTGCATCTCAGCAGTTTATTACGTGGCTTCATGCATAATGCATTAAAATGTAATGCAATGAAGTACTCATTGTTTAATGTCTTTACTTCCTGTTGACAACATGTCTATGCGCTTTATCTGTGATTGCTTTTGAAAGAGTAACGATCCGTCATAAATGACAAAGTAAAATGCTTTTCAAATGACATTTCAAAAAGACTTGTCAGTAATTGAAAGTAGCAGTTTATGTGGTAGTATCAGTGGCATTTGACAAACATGTCTGACTTCATTTGGCTTTAATTATTCTCCTTGGAGGTGAATTATTTCACTCCGAGAGGGTTCTTTCCTTAATAAGTGTGTTCTACAGTAGAAGGCACAGGCGGTAGGTTTTTCCATGCCAAGAGTATATGTACTGCATGGGGATTTTCATAACAACAATCCCCAATCCTAATTTTGTTATCTACACCTCTACGTCAACACATATATGTATTCTCAAAAGTACTATTATAGGTAGAATATGTTTGTGCATATTTGTAGGTGAATCTGTCTTATTTCACTACAAAACAAACAATTATTGTTAATAATTAAATGGTTACGTGTAAAATATAATATAAAACCAATTTTTAGAACGTTATGATTTTTAAGTGACATTTTCATGACAATTGAACATTGCTTCAAATGTTTGTTTTTATAATGCAAAATGTATTGTCTTTACTGTAATGTGAATTATTAATATTTAAATATAAAGTATTTATACATTATCTTAGTATGTTCTGTATTACAATAATCCGAAGTCAAACAATGATGGGAAATGTGTTTAAACAACATCTAAATGATTATTTGAATCTGAAGTAGGCAAAATATAATTGTGGTAACACTTTACTTAAAGCCTTTATTTATAACGCATTATAAAAGTATTTTTAGTGCATCAAATATGTCTTGTGATGCACCTTTTAAGATATTGTATGTCCTCATTTACACATTTACAACACATTATAATACACCTTTAGAAAAAATATATATCATTAAAACCAATTTCAGATGTAACAAGGAATTTGCTAATATTATTATGCATTTCAGCATTGATTACACTTATTTATGAAAAAATATAATGCATTTTAATGCACATTATACATACCTCTATAATGAATTATACATAAAGGCTCTAAGTAAAGTGTTATCATAATTTCTTACATTCTGTTGATTTGGGGGTGAAATATAATCTGGACAAATGTGTTTGTTTTTTCAAAAGCTTCGCCGCTATAAAAATGCTATAGTACTTGTTGAGTGGGCGGCACATCAAAACTGAAATGGGCATCATGTCAACAAAACTTATTTACTAGCTCCAGTTCCCCAGAATCCAGTTCAAGGTCGTTAAACGCTGTGATGTTTGTCTTTAGGTACTGTTACCGTCATGCTCCTCACTCCCTAAAGACTATTATTTGCCGTAACTTCAGGGCTGAAATGGCATTAGTTCATAACAAGAAAACACCCTTGAGGGCTCCTGTCTTTTATGAATAGATGATTCCTTTCTCTGGTTGTCATCTTTCCAATTGTCATTTTTAAATTACTGAAATGAAAAGTGTTTTCGGGCTAGACTTTAGAGAGCGAGGTGCGATGGCGAAGACAGTCTGTCAGCGGAGACAATTATGCTTGTCAATTATACACTATATTGCAGAAGATTTACAGTTCATTTCAAAGGCCTCTAAATTATCAACATGATCGAAACTTTGAAAAACATGATTGATAGTTTATACTTTTTTAGCAAGTAAAAGGTCTTTTAGTATAATTGTACAAACATTCACCCTTCAGCTAGTGTTTTTCTTGCTGTGAAATCTTCACTGATTTTTATAAAGTAAATGTAAAAATAACTTTGATATTGTTAGTAATATTTCAAGATGAACATTTACTGGACTGAAGCAGCTTCACTTTGATTATCCAGACATACTTTTTTTTAGACAAATTTGTTTGTCTCTCAATCATCATTGTCTTGAATTGCATTATAAGTTATTATAGAAGAAATTTGCATGCAATTTTTAAAATATTTCGTCTGAAGGTTCTGTGAACTGTTCCATTTCAAAAATTATTTTTCTGACTATTCTTTCATATAGGATTTACAAGGTTATAAATCTCAGACTACTTGTGTAAATCCTCCTATTTCCCGTTCTCTTTTTATGAAGGCCGTAGACAGAAAAGCAGATTGCTAGGTTTTGAAACAGAGCCACAGGAAGTTGTTGCTACAGACACAATTTGAACAGAGTAGGAAAAAACGGTATTCATGGTGTAAAGTGGTTTAGTCACTCGTCTTGATCTTTTATTAAATGTGAATTGTAATTTCACGTCATATTTTTTTAGACAAATTTGTTTGTCTCTCAATCATCATTGTCTTGAATTGCATTATAAGTTATTATAGAAGAAATTTGCATGCAATTTTTAAAATATTTCGTCTGAAGGTTCTGTGAACTGTTCCATTTCAAAAATGTGATTTTTCTGACTATTCTTTCATATAGGATTTACAAGGTTATAAATCTCAGACTACTTGTGTAAATCCTCCTATTTCCCGTTCTCTTTTTATGAAGGCCGTAGACAGAAAAGCAGATTGCTAGGTTTTGAAACAGAGCCACAGGAAGTTGTTGCTACAGACACAATTTGAACAGAGTAGGAAAAAACGGTATTCATGGTGTAAAGTGGTTTAGTCACTCGTCTTGATCTTTTATTAAATGTGAATTGTAATTTCACGTCATCAGACTAATCAGACACACTGATTAACTCATAATAGCCACATTAATCGAATTGGTCAAAATCATTAGCCCACAGTAAAACCGATCAGTTCTGCAGTACAGAGATTCGTTCTTTTTCCTCGCTGTGCTCAGAATCCTAGGCTGTGAATTGAATAAATCATGAAGAAGAAGAAGAGACAGTCACACTGTGCATAGACATTATTGAGCGCGATAGCTGCCAGGGATCACTCCAGTGCCAATTTATGACTATTTTATGTTTCTCTCTGGTTTGACTTTAATCTTTCATCTTATTCCATAGGTGAGGTACCGGGCCCAGCAGGGCGTCACTCGTCTGGCAGTGGTCAAGATGTTGGCGGTGTGGGTTTTGGCATTCCTCCTCTACGGACCAGCCATCATCTTTTGGGAACTGATGGTTGGAGAAAGCATTGTTCCAGAGGACGAATGTTTCGCCGAGTTCTACTGCACCTGGTACTTCCTGCTGTCCGCGTCTACCTTCGAGTTCTTCTCACCATTCATCTCCGTGGCCTTCTTCAACTTCAGCATCTATCTCAACATCCAGCGCCGGAACCGGAGTCGCTTGGCGCATGTGGAGGCCGAGAAGGAGGATGGCTGGAGGGTCATAGATGGACAGAACTCATCTGTCTTCTTCGTCAAGACACGCAAGGTGTCCTCAAGTGGGCCGCCGGCCATTTCGGACGTGATCAAAGACGACGAAGAGGTTTCGCCGTCGTCCAGCGGCGATCCCAGCAGCGCCCACTCCGTATCTTTGACAATGAAGACCACCGTTAAAAAGCGAGGGTTGCTGAGCGGTTGGGTACGGACGCGCATTATACGAGCGCAGGAAGCATCAAATCCATGCGCCCCTTGCAGAAGCGGAGGACACCTTGCGCGTCTCTCGAGAGATAAGAAGATTGCCAAGTCCTTGGCAGTCATAGTGTGTGTTTTTGGGGTGTGTTGGGCACCGTACACTCTCCTTATGATCATACGGGCGGCCTGCAGCGGTAGCTGTGTGGAACATCATTGGTACGAAGTCACTTTTTGGCTCCTTTGGCTCAACTCGGCCATCAACCCTTTCCTCTACCCGCTTTGCCATAGCAGCTTTCGCCGGGCCTTCGCCAAGATTTTGTGCCCTAAGCGGCAGTCTGTTCGACCACACGAGGAAAGCCCCTCCTGCCAGTGACAATCTGACGGCAACAGAAGGGATTTAACACTTTCACACTAAATATTGAAGGATGAAATAAAAGCACCAAGGCAAGAAATCGAAAAATTTCCACCCAAGCATATTCCGCAATGGAAATCCGTGCCATTTCTTGATGGAGTAGCATGTTTTGTTCTTCTTTGATGAAACTTCCTGACATAAGATTCTTTATGAAGAACTGCGTAAACCATTGACCTTTAATCGATGGATATAAACAGTGCAACTAACAGTGCTGTTGTTATTTGTATCTCTTGTCTTGCAGTAACATAGGACCAGAGTTGTTTCACTCTTGCTAGCTAATGTAAGTTGCATGTTTTGGGACATCTGTAGTGAAAAGTGATGCAGCTTGTGTTCAGAACATATTCAGTTGACAGTTTCGGCCATATCAACTTTATTTATTGGCTGGTGTATATTCCACTCCATTGACTCACACGGTTCAGCAGAGAAGAGGTGATCTATGGGAGAAGCATTACGACTCAAATGAGAAAAGAAAAATATAAGGTGTGTTCTACCATTAGACACATGAGCTTCAGAGAGACCTATATCACCTGCTATGGACAAGATTGAAACTAATAATATTTTTGAATGGAATTTTTGTGAAATGTGTATTAAGTTAGTGATATATGAGTTTACAATAATCAAATGAATACATTTTAAAGGGATAACTCACTTGAATTTTTAATTTCTGTCATTTGAAGATATTTGCAGATTGTCCGTTGTATTTTTCTCGTCTTTAATTTTCATTTTTATAAGCTGAAAATCTTGAAAATGTCAATCAATTCTTATATGAAAGAATTGGAATGTAGCAACGGTGTCATGTGGACAATTTTATGGTGCTTTTTTTTTTGTCATTTATGGTGATCAGCCCTGATCCCTTTTATTAAAAAAGAGGTCTCTGGTCTTCTTTTTGTGTTTCACGGAGGACATAGTGTCACACAACTTTGAAAGGACTTAAGAATGAGCAAATAATGATTTTTCTTTTTATATTTCTTGACTAGATTCATGGTTACAGTGTCATTGTCAACAATGATTAAATCATCAAAATTGCTTTTTTTTCCACAAGTATAACTTAGGATGTTTTAAAACTTGTTTACAATAATTTCAATGTTTTGTTTTTGGTGGGTTTTTAAATTGTAAATCCTTATTTAACAACTACACAAAAATGCACTTTCTTGTTTTGTGCATGCCCAGTTTTCATCTTGGACGATTCAGCCTGTGCATTAAATTTCAAAGTTGTCAAGAGACTTTATTTTGTTTCTCAAGAGAAATTATGTTCTTTATGGATTTAACCAAGTTATCCAACTGAGGCCAATTTCATATTTGTAGCTACGAGTCAGTGCCTCCCAAGTTCTTTGAGATTAATTTTACTAAATTTGTTTATATCACAGAGGGCAACATGGATAATCTCCCAAAGGCTCTAGAAAAACTTCAACAAGGTCCAAAGGCAAGGGTTTGGTTTCCCTCAGAACAGGCAATACGATGATCTTTCATTTGATATTCAACCATATTTGGTCAATAATTATTGTCTAAATTAAAAAGCCACAAAACATCTAGCAATCACAGTAATATTTTGCATACTCCTCTAAAAATCAGGTCTTATCCCTGGAGCAGTCGCTACGCTTCTGCGGCTCTGGTCTGCTTTTTGCTTCAGTGAATTAGTAAATGGCCTTTTTTCCAAATGGCTTTGAGAGCACTCCATTTATCTGTGCTGTTTGGAGCTCAAGTTAATTAAACCCCAATGACAAGCATCCTCATCAGATCCTTGAATTTGAAAATCTAGAATCTCTTAACCAGGTGATGCTGTTGCACTACGTGGTGTCTATGTAAAGTGAACGAGGTCACAGACGTGGCTGTTTACATGATCAATGGTTGGAGCATTTAGAGAGCAGCGTTTGAAGTGACTTCTTTGATAGCTCAAGAAAAGATGTGGTTTAATGTATCTTTCTTGCATGTTCCTTTTGTAGTTGTGCAGGAAATAGAAAAGCAGAAAATTGTCATGACAGTTGGGGAGCAGGAATGTTGGTTTTAGATTATTAGGCATTGTGCATATGCACACTATTCTTCAACAACTATCAAAGGAAACAGCTGGGAACAAGTCTCACCACTATCGAATAAGATCAGCATGCACCTTCCCTCTGAGCATCCCATTGCCAGATGTGGTTTAATGTATCTTTCTTGCATGTTCCTTTTTGTAGTTGTGCAGGAAATAGAAAAGCAGAAAATTGTCATGACAGTTGGGAAGCGGGAATGTTGGTTTTAGATTATTAGGCATTGTGCATATGCACACTATTCTTCAACAACTATCAAAGGAAACAGCTGGGAACAAGTCTCACCACTATCGAATAAGATCAGCATGCACCTTCCCTCTGAGCATCCCATTGCCTACGGATGATAACCTCCCACATAAATGTGTGGATGTCAGGCTGTCCTGAATTTACGCTGATAGAATAAGAAGCACAGAAATTCCTCTGAAGATGTTCCACTGAATTGCGGAAGTCTGACTGACTCAAGCTGTCAGCAAGAACCAAGCTTAAGGGTTTAACCTTACAATGCAATGTTGGGGACAAGTTTGATTAGGGGCTTTTATCATAATTTTCTGTATGATTAACGCCTTCACAACTATAAGAAGGTAGTTTACCCCACTGAAAAGACCAGCTTAGACCACTAAGACCACTTTGGGGTTCAGGCTGGTTTATGATAGTTTGGGGTTGGAACAACTGGTTCAACCATGTTGATCACCTGTAAAACTTTGCTGGTAAAACATATCTACCAGCATGGTCTTTCTGATAAAGCTGATTGACTGATGGTAGTTTTGTTGGCTATGCTAGTTCTGGCAAATGCTAATCCCCGCAAAACAGTCACCAGACAAAAGCAGATTAGTTAAAATGAACCCATCTCTGGTTTGGTGGTTGGAGGAACTTGATCATGCATTGGATGTTATCAAGGTTAATACGTTTTTGACCATGGTTTGCTGTCTTTACTGTGGTAAAATTGAACTTTAACCATTAAAATCACAAGCAAAACATAGCTGGTAAAACGTTAAATGTTTTTTTGATGAACCTGGTTGACCATTTAAGTCTTGCTGGTTATGCTAGTTAAGGTGATATGTTCCGGCAAAACAGGCACCAGACAGAAGTACTTCCGTTAAAATGATCCCATCTGGTAGCTGTTACAACTTGGTAAGGTAAGCATCTTGGTGGTAGGTTTTTGTGGATAACTTGTGTAGAGGAATACATGTGCACACAGTCACCACACGGAAGTAGACTTGATGGGGCTTAGGGGGTACATAGATCAAAACAGGTTGGGAAACACTGGGCTAGATGCCCTTCCTCAGATTACCTGGGCTTCCACAATCTCAAAGATTGTAACACCTAATTACCAGCAGCACCGGCGGCTCCGGGATTAAGACCCAGATTTTGTGAGACCTTTGCAGTGAATGTCACAGGCTTTCACCCCATTGTTCACCTTCCGGCACAGCAGGCACCACAACAGTCATTAAGGCTAAAAGACAGCGGCATGATAAAGTCAAAAGCATGATAAGGCAGTAAAGGACACTGTTTCCACCAATTTAAAATCATACAAGCACAACAAACTTGATGGGGAGAAGCTGTCCTGCATTGAAACCTGCTGTGCTTAATGTGCCATCATGTTCTTACCATTACTTTATGCATTGTATTTTGCCAAGATTAATATGTTTTTGACCATGATTGTTTTTTATCTTGCATTAAAGCTCCTGAGCAGAAATTAGTATTAGTTTGGTGCCAGTTTGATTTTCTTCTGTCATGCAGCATTTGCTGTTTTCTGTGGTAAAATGCAAGTTTGATTAGATTCATGATGGACAATTGATTCTTGCAAGTCCACATTTTTCAATTTCATCCCCCGAAAAACCCATTTAAGGAGTGTTGTTGTTGTCAATGTGTAGCCATATTCCCCATCGAGAGAATTGATTTTTAAGTTAAGCTCCAAAAATGACAAAAAATAAAGGAACCATAGAAGTGCTCCAGATGACGTTCACTATATTCTCAGTCTTCTGAAGCCATACTACATCTTTATGGCAGTGCACTGTTATAGTATTTTGAATGTACTCTAACACAAAAGATATGGAATGACATGAAGGTCATGTCAGAATTCTTGTTTGTCCCATGGGACTGTCACTATGATTAGTATGCTTTGCATAAAGACATCTACTAAATGACTGTTGGCTTACAACTGTTAAAATATTATTTATACTTTTATTTATGCTTATGAATGATGGTAACTTAAAAACGCACCAGATCGTCTACACTTCCAACCACCCTCCCACACACACTCTGCTGCAACAAATAAGAAAGAAAGAAACAGACTTTCTTTAGACAGATGGACGGTTAATTTGTTCCAGGACTCTTTTGTTCTCTATTAGCTGAAGGTTAATCTTGATGAAAGGTAGGAATATTTTAGCTGTTGTGAACCAATGCTTGTAAGTCCTTTGAGGTGAAGTACCACCCTTTGATCAAATCAGGACAACTAAATTCCCTTAAATTTTTCAGCATTGACATTTTTTGTGTAAGCTTAAAGCTGATGCAACTTTTAGTGTCAAAATACTCTCTTGTAATCTTAATATGCAGAGACAGCTATAAGTAAGCCTTTTGTAGGTGGATTTCCTCTGAAGTGTGGCTCTATCAAACCATTGCTCTTTTGCATCAATGTTTGGGGGATGAGAATGTGCTTGCCCAACCAATGATAAACAGGGGGAGCACTGTCTGAAAACAGTCATTATTTATGCATTATTTTCAGGTTTATCTTTACATGTAATTAGTTTACATATGTAATTAGACTTTTAAAAGACCTAAACAAGTGTAGAAAAAAGTGTGCTATCCAAACATGTTTTATAAAAATAGCTAGAAACATTTGTGAATTGCTTTTAGGATGTTGCTGCAATGTACAAGCAAAATCTGTCAAACTAAATTCACAGTTCGTTTACTTCATCATTAAGACTTGAAACCTGTCTGACTTGACTTGGCTTGGCCTGATATAAACTCTATAACTTTCACTGTCACACAGATTCGGTCTAGAGAGCTTTTCTCTCTCAAGGTTGAAAAACTTGTGACTTCACTCATGCCTACAAGGTGAAAACAGGGGACGAGGTCAGATTTAATGTGCACTGGAGTGGAACGTGGTTAAGTGCCATGCCAGAGAATACAAGGGAAATGAAGGAAATATGAATCTAGGTTACAGGGATTTATTTAAGATTTCTTAGCACAGCAGGTAGTTCCAAGGACATGTATCTGGATGTTGTGATAGCAGGTGAAAAAGGTTAGCATACTGTTATGTTGTGTGTACACGGCGAAATTTCTCAATAGGAGAACAGTCCACAGTGACAATGGCACGATTCGCCCCATGCTCTGGAGTCCAGTTATTTTTAGCACCGTGCTGCTGCATTGAATTTTAAAATGGCTTTGGCTGGAAACTGTGCAAATGGTTGAATAACCAATGCATTTTTATTCATGGTCCTAAATTAATTCCCAGTCCTCTTTTCTGAGATGATCGGATACCAATTTTAAGTTCATATTTAGATTTAGAAGAAATTGGTTTTAAGATATAGACTGCCTGAAGAAATTGGACCTTTGGGACCAAAATGCAATCTGTGAGAGTGCAAAGCTCTTCTCAGGATATCTGAAAGCCAACTGCATAAAAAATGGCATGAATGTGTGAAAAATACCTATTAGGTGACCTTTATTGAGGAAAGACATAATTAACAGTAACTTGTCAATAGCACTGAAGGGTAGAGAGCACCGGATGAAATGGGAGAGGGCAAAATAATGAATGGGACTGTGAAGGAGTGTATCGCTGTGTTGTTCTGTTGGTAAACAGCAGGTGAAAGACGCCCCATTCTCACTCGCAGTAGGGGTGCTGTCAAGTTGGTGGGTGGGCGTTCAAACTGGACATTTGTAGGAATGTGACAAAGACACAATACAATAGCATTCGGCTGGACTTTCAATGCAATTTGCAGCAAGACACTGGCAGTCAACAAAAAGGCTGTAATGTACTTTCACTCCAGCTGGCATTAACAAATGATTGGACGTTGGATGTGCACTCACAACTAAAACAAGCACAGTGCCACTATGGATTAACCCTTGCAACACCACATAGTACTAAGTATGACTTGCACTCTTAAAAATAAAGGTTCTTTATGGGTAAGAACTTAACATCCATGGAACAGAAAAGTTATTTTTAGTGAACAAGGTTCTTTAGATTTTTATGTTCTTTTAAGAATTGTTCACTGAAATGTTCTTTGGGGAACCAAAAATGGTTGAATATTGAATCACTGCGAAAGCCCTCTTTTGAAGCCTGAGTGTAGGATGCTACAATGGGACTACAATGGCGTTTGGACATGGTACCACAACACAGGGATGTAACAATTAACCGCGGGCTGGTCGAAAATCAATTAAAATATGTGACGGTTCAAAACGGTTGAGATGCCAAACAAATCGCGATACAATTGGAGTAGGAGTTTATATGAATGTGTCTCTGAGGGGAACTGACTATCTTTAGAAATGATTATGTGATATTTTCTTTTCATCTTGCCTCTGAACAATGCATATTAAAGTAGTGTTCATAAGCGCAGCTCTGCTTTGTTTGCTGTTCATAAGCGCTGCTTTGTTTACAGCGGTAACCAAGGAAACACTGTATCATTGCTGTTCATAAGCGCTGCTTTGTTTACAGCGGTAACCAAGGAAACACTGTATCATTGCTGTTCATAAGCGCCACCTGCTGGCAGAGAGAATCTGCATCTCATTCAGCTTGTCTGCCGTTTCCTTCAGATACGTTTTATGTAGTATAGTTTCACAAAACTAAAGTCAGACCATCCTGTTTTTGCTTCAAATTTCGAAATTGTACAGTCTAATTTAGATTAAAAACTACTCATGCTGCATCTTTGTTTGGATCATAATTAAAATCCTCTAATTTTAAATGGAAAGAGCACAGACAAAGCAGTTTCTTCATATTAAGATAATTTTTTTATTTGTGTAACTTACTTGTTTGATTTGGGGTTTGTTTTGTTTTCAATTTCACAAAGAAAAGTGCAGCAATAGCCTAATAAAATGGCACCTTTTCATTTACTGTATAATGTCTTCAATCTCATTTTGTAAAAAAAAAAATCGTGAAATGAGTGAATCGTTACATCCCTAACAACAATGATATTAAATGATGGATACCCCAACAGTAGGAACGTTTTGTTGCATTTGGTCCCTTTTGAAATAATTTGCACTGACTTAAAGCAAGTTTCAGACAACATCTTAATTTTTTTCTCACTCAACCATCATGGAATGGAACGCACAGGATTGTGGGATATCAAAGGCAGCGAAGGATACATGTATGCTGCCTTCAAAAATCGATCAGATGAAGGCATCTCAGGAGTCAGGATGTGAAGCTGACATTGGATTCAAACGTGCCTTGATGCCTTCCTACCTTGGAATGCATCCTCGAAGGCAGCATTTTTCAGCTTTCGGACGCAGCCATATCTTTTAGTAAGATTAAGACCATTGTACCTCTTGCCCTGAAACTATTCAAATGAAACCAAACATGACTGTAAATCTTATTTGCATTCATTTAGAACATTATATTCTTGACCAGTTTGAGTGAATCCAGTGGAGGGAGGAGATGAAAGGCACAGATGCATGTGTGAGAGAGGTGTTTCCCGCACCACCCCTCTGTGGGGTGTCCTTGAGGTGCCAGTGCATTGTTTGTTTCTCAGGAGATCAAAGTATTCTAGTTTCTTTTATCCTTACAGTAGTATAGTTTCACAAAACTAAAGTCAGAATGCATCCTCGAAGGCAGCATTTTTCAGCTTTCGGACGCAGCCACAATGTGCACCGTTGGGCTGGGGGCTTCAAGAACGTGGTTGGGAACCACTGCTTTAGATCAGTGCTGCCTAAGATCCTGTTCCTTGAGATCTCTTGAAGTTCAATTGCAACCCTGATCAAACACAACTGACAGCTCATTAAGGCTACGTCTATAATCTGAACCCATTTGAAAATGCCGTGTTTTCTAAAAGTTTCTCATCTACACTGAAACGTCGCAAAAGGTTAAATAAAAAGCTCACTGAGATGATGGAACAGTGATAATTTTTCACACAATTCTTCTGGCAGGATCATTTTATTCACGAAAATATAGTGCGTCCAGGTCGCACTCACTCACTAATATATGTTTGATCTAAAACGCAATGTTTTGCCGCAGGACGGCAATTGTGAGTACATTTTCTGTCATATTTGCAGGACTGTAAGATTAAGAGTGTGTACAAATTAACATATATTTAGAAACAGTGTGAAAGTAGCACATAACAGGCACAATATCGGTACAAACAGATATGTACAATATGCATCACATTACTAAACATGCTGTTTTCTTTGACAAAAATGCTTTATAAGTTTGGACGGAAGGCCAAAACGGCCAAGGCCTACGATCTTCAGGAGCACTTGATGATTACAGACAGATGTGTTGGAGCAGGGCTGGAACTGAACTCTGCAGGTAGGCAGATTTTCAGGAACAGTATTGTGCACCCCTGCTTTAGATTATTCAATTGTTCTTCACACTAAGAAAGAAAACCTGTTCTTTTAAGAACTGTTCACTGAAAGGTTCTTTGGGGAACCCAAAATGGTTCTTCAATGGCAGGGGTCACCAATCCTGCTCCTGGAGAGCTAGGGTCAAGGTCTTCAGGGTCACTTGGGTGTGTTGGAGCAGGGTTGGATCTGAGGTCTGCAGGAAGGTAGCTCTCAGAAACCCCGGCACTGTGAAAACCCCTTTTGGAATCTTTATTTTTTAAGAGTGTATAGTAAATTCTAGGAATTCTAACTACGAATGGTATGCACTCCTCTGTTGATTTGTTTGCTTTTAAGAGCCAGAGTCGCCTGGTACATGTCCAACACAGAGTACTTACACACTCTGGCTCATCAGCGCGCACAGTGTGGGTGTTGAAATAGTGGGTGTGTGGGAGCCACAGCCAGCGTTTGTGTGATTGGGGGTGAGTGGGAGGAAGAAAGAGAGAGAGAATGAGAGGCAGGGAGCGAGAACGAGTGACCCTTCCTCACTGCAGGCACAACAGAAAGGTCTAGATGGCCGGGTTTCTCCTGCAGCAGGCAGTGGAACGGCACACTAATGACTGAGAGACAGTGGGAAGAGCAGAAATTGAGGCGTGCGTGGGTGGTCTGGTACAAACACACCACGCTCTGCACTGAAAGCCCTTTTTTCAGGAACACTGAAGACGAGCTGTTTTCTAGCGCTGGCTGTGAAGAACGTAATATTACGGTTTTCAGAGGCGTTGCTGAAAACAGCCCCTAACATATATGTCCATGGACCACAAAACCAGTCATAAAGGTCAATTTTTTTTAAATTGAGATCTATACATCGGAAAGCTGAATAAATAAGCTTTCCATTGATGTATGGTTTGTTAGGATATATACAATATTTAGCCGAGACAACTATTTGAAAATCTGGAATCTGAGGGTGCACAAAAATCTAAATATTGAGAAAATCATCTTTAAAGTTGTTCAAATGAAGTTCTTAGCTATGCATATTACTAATCAAAAATTAAGTTTTAATTTATTTACAGTTGGAAATTTGCAAAATATCTTCATGGAACATGATCTTTACTTAATATCCTAATGATTTTTGGCATAAAAGAAAAATCTATAATTGTGACCCATACAATGTATTGTTGGCTATTGCTACAGATATCCCCCAGCGACTTAACACTGCTTTTGTGCTGCAGGGTCACATAAAGAGGTCACAAAGTGAAAACAAAGAAAAACAGCCAGAGATATTGTATATGTCATCAACTGAGAGATCAAACATTGAAAAACATATACTTTAGGTGTGGCGCACTCTAGTGGTGATGGCTTGTGGGTAAACAGTGATGCATAACATATTGCCGACTGATAAGTGATGGATACTCTGATATAATGCTGTATATGGTATAATAGTGCAATGCCTTAATTTAACTAAGGCAGTGTTTTTGGAGTATATGTGCATTTCAAATAAACATGGCAATGTCTTGAATTATTCATAACCACAACATACAGATTCTTGCATGTCTATACACACATTAATAATTCATGTCGAATGTCACAGGAACTCTGCAGTAGATTGTGTCACGTACGAGCAAGAAACTATTTCCATCTCTATCCGTCGCTTCCATATTATAGAAACAAAAATGCAAGTAAGCCACCTCTAAACACTAATTTGAAAATGTACCTGCTGTTCCTACGGTCTATTAATCCATAAGCCACCTGAGGCTGTAAATTGTACCGTGTGATGAGTGTTCTTTGGCACATTAAGCAAAGTGCTTAAAAGCCTTTAACCATGTTAAAACCACAGCGTTTCATTGCATTAATCTACCAACCTCCAACTTCAAAAACCAGCAGAATTGTTTACTTCAGTCACTTAGAGCTTTGTTCTTATAACAGACAATGACACAACTTAATATGTAAAACATTTATTGGATATTGCATACAAAAAAGTCAAAGTAAAATAGATTACAATTAATGAGACACTTTTGGTATGCACCCTCCTCTTGTAGGCCTTCAAAAGTCTTCGTACAATTTACCCTTAAAACAAATTGGATTCATAGTTCACAATTGATGGCTCAATTTTTACAGCCTTAAACTCACATTTCTGTCTTTTGATGGTAGTTCAAATAGCATCTTTTACTTTACAGTAGATTATTACAATGACAATTTAATACAATTTCGTATTAAATATACCAAAGCACATTGTATCCGTTACATAAGTCACAGCCCTGTCTAATAAAACCTGAAAGAACAAGGAAATGACTTTCCTCACGAAAACAGTGTTTGTAACTAAAAGAAGCTAAATTTAAAATTCACAGATGTGGAGGTGTTTGGCAAAGAAAACAGTTTCTATTTACGTCACATTAAGTAAACTAAACAAAAAGGTAGATTTTATTAGCTCAGAGGCCAAGTAACAAATGTACACAAATACAACTTTACTTGAACTCAATTTCACTTAAATCTGACACAAATCGGTGTGCCCCATGATACACTATCAAACAATTCGTTCTCAAAGAACCTTCAAAAGAACCCTAAAAAGTAAACATGTAGATAATGATAGCCCCATTAAAATAAAATAGTTCCGCACTGCATTACTTTTTTAAAAAAAAATCATGTTTCCCAGGTCAATTGTTTTGTACACCACACCGAATATATATTCACAAATTTATAAGACGTTTAATGTGAATTTTAAATGTATTTAAAGACTCCCTGTGCACTAGGATTTTAAAAATCCTGAGGAAAAAAACTATCAAAAATATACGATTGTAGCTAAAAACCAAACTGCAGTATAATGCAGTTTGTGGGAAAAGTTGAAGCATAGACCCTAGAGCTCACAGTAACACTCAGATCCGTTTCTTATAAAAATATCTGCCGCATGCATAATCGTCTGAGAAACATTTAAAATAAGAAAAAGTTTTAAAACTTAAACGCAACAGAATCGACAGGGTGGATAGATGCAGATTACTCACTGGATTCAGAAACTAAAATATAGGTTTTCGTTTTTTCGGAGTGTCTCAAGCAGGTTGCAATTTGAGCAAAGCAAGCAAGAAATAAAGGCAAATTTGACAAGTCAAATTGGTTTCATTCGTCATCCATTTCTTTGGTGAATCTGCACGAGCATCCGCGCTTTTGTAAAAGTGTTGATTCTGGTCCAATCTCAATGCAGAATTCAATAACCATTAACCTCATGGTAAACTCATTCAATGTTTTGAATATTTGAATGAACTCAAACTCTTTGGAATACAGAATTGAGTAGCTTCTCAGTTTTTTTTACATTGTACTTATTAGAAAGTACCATTCTAGTTGGTCTCAAATGTCTCAATCACTGATTCAAACATACATAATACTATGTAAAGCATGAATCGAAACACATCACTTGAAATTATTTAGAAGTCGTTTCCACCCTGTTCATCTGGTTGGCGAAGCACAAAAACATAAGGTACGCTAAGCTGTCAGTTACGGGCTATAGTGCACTACAGAACAATAATAATTCCCCCATTCATAACCCCGCAGTGACGAGAACACATGATTCATTGACATGAATATGCAGATTCATTAGTCATCGGCTCGCACAAATACTCTCTAATTTCAGGTCGTTTGACTCATTCTCGGATGGCATTCACCAAAGCTACGTACTGGGATGTCGCCGCCATTGGGAAGCGCTTTTGACTTCTACAGTGGCCGTCTGGAAAGACTATTCATTGAAAAACAGCATTGTTTGCCACAGCTCAAGATTAACTGGCTTTACAAATGAGGTCCGTACAAATAAAGGGTCGAGGGAGGGGTGTTATGAACTCATGATTCGAAGAATACAAAAGTAGTGGCTCTACAAAACTAGACTGAATTGTGGGGAGGAAAATACTAAAGATGCGTGGCTCCATCACATGACGGCACATTCTCTGGATCGGATCTTTGGATCGCCCTGGAAAGGAGAGCAAATTTGGTTATAATCCAACATCTCAAGACAGTCGTTCGACTTCAAGTTCTTCTTTACCAACCTGCTGATGGAAGAGATCTTCGTCTCCAAAGTCTCCCTCCTCATCATCACCATTCTCCATTTCTATCATGCTTTTCGTGACGGTTCGCTTCGCCACTTCCTGGAAACCGAAGTTCACGCTTTGTAATTGGATTCAAAAACAAAGTAGGAAAAAGCCAGAAATATGCTCTTCATACCTCTCCGCTTGAATTGACCAGTAAGGTGAGGATATTTTCTCCGGTGCCCCAAGAGCTCTGGCTCTTCCACAGCAGGTCTGAAGGAGGACTGTGGGACACGCCGGCGTCGGCGCTCCACACCTTTCACAGAACCAACTAATTAACATCTAGTCAACGTCCTGAGATGGAATTAAATGAAAGACGGTCCTATTTGCTTACATTTACTGTCTGGCCTGCCTTCAGGACAAACTTGGGACTGAATTTATAGGTGATTTCCTCTCCATCGCCAATTTGTCTCTTTAGTCGCCAGCTGCCCAGAGATTGATCCTAAATTTGGAATTTAAAAAAAATATATATGATGAATTTGTTTTTTTTTTGTTTTTTTGTAAAGCAAGGCACCACAAAGTAAAATATTAGCTAACAAACATCACCATACTATGGAAGCCCATTTCTGCCATTACGACTTCTCACAATTCTGACTTTTCTCAGAGTTATATGACAGAAACTAGCACTTGTGAGCTTTAAAAGTCAGAACTGCGAGATTTAAACTTGCAATTGCGAGAAAAAAAAAATCAGAATTGCATGTTTATATCTCGTAACTCTGAGGGGGAAAAAAGTCCTTTAAAAAAAAAAAAACCCCATTGCAATTACCTTTTATTCAGTGGCAGAAACTGGCTTCCATATCATACTTCCCTAGGTGATTGATTACATTAAGTTTTGTGAAATGTTTAAATATTTTAAATGAGGCATTGTCTAATTAAATATGTACTAATTTGCATACATTTCCAGAACAAAAATGGTGAAGCCAGGTTTAAAATTTTAATTAATTTTGTTGGAGTTAAACATTTTTATAGAGATCTTTGACTTCTGACTCCACAAATCCGAAAAACTGCCAAAAGCCAGAAAAAAATAAGACATTTTCACTAAGTTTTTAGGAATAAAATGTTGTATAAAACCAGGTGAATGATGCATGAACAAACCCCTCAATAAACACCTTCACAATAGAGTCAGGAATAAAACTGTAAAGTTTAGTGTATGTAAGTGCTGCTGAAGGTGGAGAAAAAAACTTAAAGAAATGTACTCTAAATGAAACCTACAGACACAAATATGTAGTTTTCAGGACTTACTTTAAAAATAGGATGCATTCTGGACATCAGGCACAACAGAAACACACTCCATTATGTCTGATGCCCAAGATGCTTCCTCGATGGGCGGCACTTTTGGCCAAAGGCATGTTGGAAGGCAAAGCCTAGTAAGTATTTTTGCACACTATTTAAAAGCTAAAATGCTCGAACGTGCTGTCTAGGTTGACAATTCACTAGCTTGTATAAAATCAATTGAATGATATATGAACAAACCATTCTGTAAAAACCTTGAGAATATAGCCAGGAATAAAACTGCAAAGTTTGGTGTATGTACACTCTAAAAAATGCTGGGTTAAAAACAACCCAGTGCTGGGTAAAATATGGACAAACCCAGCAATTGGGTTGTTTTGACCCAGCGGTTGGGTTACTACCCAGAAGGTTGGGTTAAACATTTAACCCAACCGCTGGG
>NW_015505535.1:20352-32856 GCF_001515645.1 Sinocyclocheilus grahami | reverse complement strand
TGGTGTAAACATTAATATGAAAGTCAGTAACAAATCACACAAACTAAAGTAGATCGCAGAAATATAAAAACAAATCTGTTGCTTTACCACACTACTTTAGGTCATTCACAGTCACTGTAATAAACACATGTAAACATGTGGACTGCACTAAACACTGTCTGTTAACTTTAGACCAGTGGTTCTCTAACTTTTTTGGTCGCGCCCCACTTTAAACCTATAAAAAAAATCTGCCCCCTTTCCCGAATCCACATCCCTCCTCAGACTACCAAATAATTTCACTAAACATTATGAAAAATTTATACTTTTTTAATTTAAAAAAGCCTACAGGGGAAAAAACACCTGCATCACTTGAAACATTGAAAAATAGCATAGCGAGAATAACATTATTATTATTCTCTTGCTGTTATTTATTTATTTATTGTGGGTTTCATGCTGTCCGCTAAGGCATAGGACACACACAGGCGTTCCTTCTCACCAACGACATAAAAAACCGTGTCTACACCGGACGCGAGCAGCAAAATACAGTAGAAACCATTATAATCAGTGACGCTGTGTACACTGGATGCGACGCGACAACACAAAACCCGACATTAAACTAATGCCTTGTTCTATTTATGAGGTACTGACACAAAGCTAAAATGATTTGCAACGGTCACTTTGCCGCGTCCAGTGTAGAGCTGTTGCGTAGTGAAGCCGAGAGCAAGATATGCCTCGTCATATTTTCTGCATTTAGCTTTTAAATGACCCGCACCTGCCTGGGTCTGTGTGACTTCATCTATGGCTTTTCTCTTCGCTTTCACAAACCGATCCATCTCCCATTCTAATTACATCCTTTGACTGCTTACCGTTTTATTTATTTTCTTTTTCTGCTGATGGCCCGCGCTCGAATTGAAGCAGCGCTGCTTAGACAGATGGGTGTGTCATCAAAGTACTGCGAGAGCTATAAGAGAGCGCGGACGTCTCCATATGCTTTCTCTCGCCGTACTTTGATGTCATACACAGATCTGATCTTCAAGTTGAACACACCTCTTTACTCTCGCGTGTCATGTGACCGTGTAATCGCAGCCTCTGTGATTGAAAAACCGCATCATTTCATATCGCGATATTATCGCAAATGCAATTAATCGTTCAGCCCTATTTTTAACCCAGCATTTTTTAGAGTGTAGGTGCTGCCGAAGAGGTGAAAAAAAACTGTAGAAATCTGCATACACGGTGCAATAAACTTAAAAGCATATTTTAGACTTTTCTTTCCTCTAAGTCAGAAACAACACTTTATAAAAATCCAAAACTAGCCCAAAATGTCAACGTATTAAAAATGGCTTTAGCTTGTAGTGTCTTCCCTTAATACATGAAGTGAAACTTCTGTAATGTGACATTTATTGCGTTTTCCCAAACGCCCCATTGACTGTACCTTGTCAGAGTTGTTTCTGAGGGTCACTGATTTCCCCTCCAGGTCGATTTCCTCGATACTGACGCTTCCCGTCGCTTCGGCCTCCTGGCTGATCTGGACTTTGGGAGCAGCGGTGGATGCTTCCTCCAGCTCCACGCGCTTTCTCTTGGCGCGGGAGCTACGTGAAGACGTAGAAGTGCTGCTCGCTGTGGTGCGGGACACCGTGACCCGTGAGGATGGGCTGGGAGACAACTTCAGCCTAGACGAGACGGGACACACATGCGTTAAAACGAACAGGAAGTCACATATGTCATAGTAAAAATTGAGTAGAAAAGATGAACGGGCAACCGCACCATTAAAACGAAATGTTGATGCGACTTCGCTGTCGTCTTACCTTTCCATTCTATCATCTGTGCTCCAAATATCTCAACTGCAGACTATCTTTAACTCGTCTCAATCTTCAAGATGGTCTAAGCTGCCTGCTGGTCTTCAAGTCTTTGTGCTAAATGAGCTTTCTGACCTCTCGTTTTTCGACAGCGCCGCTATCGGTTCGCTCGCGCACAAGTGAAACACACAATTATCATTCCAGCGTGACATTTTACAACCTACCCTGCTCCTCCGGCACATCAAGTATGTCAAGTATGAAGCACAAAAATGTGAAGTGTGCTTGGCAAGCGTTTCTGAACAAGTTATGGACCTCGGGTATGCGTGAAGACGAATGACGATAATAATCAGCTGCCAGAGCTCCATCAGCAGATGCTAAACGCTCAACAAAGCCTAGTTTGTGTGCGTTGCTGACTTAAATGCTTGATTGTGTCACAAAACCAAGCGGGCTTCCTACATTGATGGAGTTTTCTGCCGCAGACTTGCCTGAAGCACTTTAAAAACCTAGTAATCTGCCGACCACTCGTGTTCAAACACGTTTCAAAAGCTAACAAGCTGCCTAACAAGTCACCATTTGTAGACAAGGTACAGCATTCTTAGGTTTTAAAGTCAGTTTTGAAGCATTTTGGACATCAGGCACATTAGAAACTTGCTCCAATGTGTCTGATGCCCGATATGCTTTCTCAATAGGCAGCACTTTTGGCCACAGGTAGGTAGGGGTGTGCGATAATGACAAAAAAAAATGATATCTCGATATTTTACTGGGCATGTTATTGTGCTGGTGTTTTGGCAGGTTTAGGACAGCTGACTCCCGAAGCTTTTGTTATTCTTCATAATCTGTGCGGCGGTTAGTTTGCAGGAGTAACAGAAATTCACTTTTCCATTAAGTTTAAATAGATTTTTACCTTTTATGGGCATTTTTACCTTTATAAGGCAAATTTTTTGTCTAACTTAATTACATGCATGCATCGTCTTTTGTGTCAAATACTTACATTTAATCAATAAATTTAAACAGTTAGACACTACAGGGCTGTTACCAATCAAATAAAATCAGTATCAACAAAATTTGTGTTTGCGATGCAGAGGTGGCACAGAATCTGCATCTGAAGTGTCATTTAGATGCATTTACACAGACTGTTTAATGCAGGACATGAATGCAGTTATAAATGCATAATTAACGTTTTGATGTTTTAGAAACAAAACGTTCAATAGTGATATTTGAAATTACTTTTAAACCTAAAATCGCCAGTAGGTGGTGGCAAATCACTGCATGAGTGAGTCATTGAATCACTCATTCAACCGATTCATTGATTCAGTAACGAAACACTGTCATGTGTTGCTCAGAGACGCAAAACAGTTCTGCTGTGGCTTTATTTGAAACGATTAGTCGACAATAAACGGTCAACAAATATTTTTGTCGTCAAATAGTAATTTGATCTCATATGACCTGTAAGAGCCTGCAATAACACTGTTTGACCAGTGTGGCGCTGTAGCGCAAGACTGTAATTCAGCTCTCCCGGATGAAATTCAAGAGAAGACACAGAGTCCTCAGCAGAACCTGACGCTGCTAAAAGCAGTTTAAATTAATATGTAAATATGTCTTGTGCACTTTACTCTAAATAACAAAATAAACACACAACAAATGACAGTGGTGAGAAAACAGCGGTTAAGAAAGCATCTGATAATAGCGAATGTGGTTAAGTTTGCACCAGCTCTGCAATCGGCTCTACAGTCACGTCATGTTTGTTGCAGCCCTATTTGAAACTATTTTCGTTGACAAAATACAGCAAAAACAAGAACTGCTGTGTCTAAAATGTAAGTCACTTTATATTAACTTCTTGTTTATCGGACTGTTTTATAAAATCAATATCACATTTGAAATCGTGCTGATATTTGGAGAAAAAAAAAACTGTACTCTTTGTGTGATATTAACGATATCAGATGACATAAATATAAAAGACATATAAAAGTCATACGAGGACATATTTGCCCCATATTTGAATTTGATGGAATTCTAAATGTATCTTAACAGACTAAAACATGCAGTAAAAGCGTGAACTCTCTGGGTGTGTTTTTGCGATATACTCGATAATGTCAAATCGCATATCGTTTAAAGGGGTGGTTGATTGCGATTTCACTTTTTTAACGTTAGTTAGTGTGTAATGTTGCTGTTTGAGCACAAACAATGTCTGCAAAGCTGCAAAGTTACAAAGCTGAAAGTTCAATGCAAACGGAGATATCCTCTTTTAAAATTCTGGCAATTTAAAGGGGTCATATGATGCGATTTCAAGTTTTCCTTTCTCTTTGGAGTGTTACAAGCTCTTGGTGCATAAAGAAGATCTGTAAAGTTGCAAAGACTAAAGTCTCAAAACCAAAGAGATATTCTTTATCAAAGTTAAGACTCTGCCACGCCCTCCTAAAACGGCTCGTTCTAACACGCCCCCACATATCTACCTCACTATGTGGAAATATTAGCAACCGTATATTAAAAGCTAACATAAGCAGTAGCATTTACAAATAACAGTGCATCTAAAAGTACGAGACAACAACAAACAAGAAACATAGGCCTACCATTAAAAGCCATGCTTGCACAGGTTCTGCACGATCCTCTTCAATAATATCCTCTACTTCTCAATCGGGCTCAAACTGATAAGTGATATTAACGACGCCGTTGTTTACAATACAACCGGAGCACATGCCGCTGAGGTGAGGGGCGGGACGATTAGACGCGCACTAGAGGCGGTTTAGCCAATCACAACACACTGGGCTAGCTAACCAATCAGAGCCCATTGCCTATTTCTGAGGGTGGGGCTTCATAAAAACAGGAAAAGATCAGGTCGTTTCTCAGAGAAGGGACAGAGCGGTGTGGAACAAAGGTAAATTATGTGAAAAATAATGCATATTTTTAAACACGAAGCATTAACACATTTTAGACTGCACCCCATAAACACAATCAAGCCTAGAAAAAAAACAGTGAACCACCCCTTTAAACAACAATTATGATATTCTCGTAAATAATATATATCACACACCCCAAACCACAGGCCAGTTTGAATGCGTTTCAAAAGCCCAAAACTGCGGTTTAGGATGGCAGCTCATTTGGCCTCCATTCCTGTCATGTTTACATGATTATTGGTTTGAGCGTTTAAAGACGTGGGTCCTGTAGACTCAAAGACGCGGCAGGCTCTCACCTGTCCTCCTCGCCCTCCAGCAGCTTCCTGTAGGCGTTGATCTCCATGTCCAGGGCCAGTTTGACGTCCAGCAGCTCCTGGTACTCGTTGAGCTGCTGCTGCATGCACTCCCTCATCTCGGCCATCTCGCGCTCTTTGGCGTCCAGCTGTCGGCGGTACTTATCCCGGTCGCTGGATAGCATGTCCTCCAGCTCGCGGATGCGCTCCTCTGCGGCAGACGCCTGCGGGGGAAAAACAAGTTGTGAATGACAGGTAGCAATTCACTGGGCCAGTTCTGCTGCTCAGTATTACAACATAGTGTGGTGTTTTCCTCTAACACTACAGGAGAACTCAGAGAGAACTAAAGTTTCAACTCAAAAGGCTTTCAACTGGGACATTTAGCTTTTGAGTTAATGCAGATTTTGACATTAAATTTTTTCCCCCAAAGAGCACATATGCTCTAAAGTTAAAAACTTAGGAGCACATATAATAAAAAAAATAAACTGTAGGAGCACAATGAAAATCGATCCAATTTATCACACTTAATAAATAGATAAAATTTTATAATTTATTACAATACAAAGATTTTCAAATATTTTAGGTTTAAACTGTATTTAATAATTATGTAACTATGTATAGGCCTACTTTAAACTTTATAACCTGTGTGTGTATGTACATGCACATACATATATATTAGTGCCGTCAAAATTAGCGCATAAAACCATATGTAAAATATATTACATAAAACCATAAAATATTTTTAAAATTAGTTATACGAATAATGTGGAACATTTTTTGATGTATAGTCAGCGAATGAGCCAAAGTTATACGAATAAGGTAAAATGTAAAAAAGTCATTATCATCAAAATGAATATTTAAATTACTTAAACATTTTTTTTTTAAAGTTTAATAAGTTAAAATGATTTAAGACCCATAGTAGCATACGCGAGCGAAACGTTACTGTCGAGTCCTGTATTATGGAAACACTGGCCAAATCCTGCCTAATAAAGTACATGCTGCAATGTAGTACGCTGAATTTGAGTCATAAAACTACTTTAACGTCACTAGTGCAAGTTTATGGTTTTATGGAGTTTATGGGCAACATTCACCCTAAAACCCAAGCATACATTATTGATTAGAACATTCACAGGAACTAGCATGCCAAGTAATATGAATGAAGAAGCTGTAGCTTCATTTAGGACACGGCAGGCCGTACGTACCTGTTTCTGCAGGGCGCTGAGCTGATAGCTCAGGCCCTCGATCCTCATGTGAGCTTCCTGGAGCTCCTCGCGGGCGGTGAGCACTGCCTTATCGTTCATGTCAGACGAAACCTTGGCGTTATCCAGCTGCAGAGAGAAGATTTTAAGTTTGCAAACAAACCACGTTTCCAAACAGCGGCTTTATTTGTGAATCTAGCATTTCTGACTTTGGCCTTGAAGGTCTGCTGCAGCTCGTCCTTGTAGATCTGCACTTGCTCCTCGTGCTGTCTGCGCAGATCCTGCAGCGCCTGCGCCAGCTTGAACTCGTAGTCATGCTGTATGCCCGAGTCCACCTCCACCATGCGCTTCTCACGACGCTGGCGAGTCTCACGCACCTCCTGCATTACACATTCATGTTTTAGATCTGACCTTTGACCGGGGCACATATTGACTAGAAAGCAATGTTGGACCGATATATCGGCCGATATTTGGCACTCTTTAAATGATTGGCCAATATTTTCTCCTGTCGGAATTAGGGGTGTGCGATATATATCGTCTGCGATAATATCGTAATTGTTGTTTTAACGATGTGCGATTTGACATTATTGAGTATTTTGCAAAAACCATTCAAAACATCTCTACAGAGCGCATGCATACATTACGTGAAGTCTAGACTAGTGCGTGTGCGGATTTAGTGTGTTTTCTTTCACTGCATGATTCAGGCTATTAAAATGCATTTAGAATGATCACAAATTCAAGACATGGCAGAAAATTTATATTTATACCACTTCATATAGTTATTCAATTTCACACGAAGAGTGCCGTTTTTCTCCAAAAATTACCATGATTACAAATGATGAATTCAATAAACTAAGTTAATTAAGATACTTACGTTTTAGACACCATATTGCTTGTTTTTGCTTTATTTCGCCAACAAAAATCATCCCGAATACAGCCACAGCGCTGTTTTGTGTCTCTGAGCAACATGACGGTGTTTCGTTCTTGAACTAATCAACCGTTTAAATGAATCGGTTCAATCGCAATGACTCACTTATTAAGAGTGACCTGCTGCCACCTACTGGCGGTTTTAATTTCAAATTTCAGCTTTTTTTTGTTGTTGATTTTTTCATGTTTTAAATCATTTCAAATATCAGTTTTCAACGTTTTATGTTTAATATATCAAAACATTATTTATGCATTTGTAATTGCAGGTTAAATGCATTAAACTTATTGGAAAAGATACATTTCTATCAGTATGAACTGACCACCATAGCACAGAATATGAAGAATATTAAAAACATTAGGAGTCAGCTGTCTTCGGCAGTGCTTAAGATACCAGCACAATAACACACTCGGCAAAATATCGTCTAATTATCGTTATCAATAAAATCCCAGAAAATATCGAGATATAATTTTTTGTCAATATCGCACACCCCTAGTCGGAAGATGACTTTTACTTTGACAGAGGACTAGGGTTGGGAATCGAAAATCGATTCCGATTCCAGAATCGGATAATTGTTGTCAAATTAAAATTTAGATTCCGCCTATCGATTCCTATGCGCTTTTTTTTTTCTTCTGCCAGGACCTTGCTCGCTAATCTAAGCGCTCCAAAGTTTGGCTACATTAGCAACCAGAAGCCAAAAAAGCCAAGTATAATATCTGTGATAGCTAAACATGTCGCAAGAGAGGTGTCACCACCAACATGACAAAGCACTTTAATTTAATAGATCGTTAAAGTTCGCGAAGACAATTCAAACACCAACGTGATTCTATTCCTAAATTGCAATGATTCGTCCGTTTCATTCCTCAACCTTTGGCGTGTGCGATCAATGTTGTGATCACGTGGTTCGTCCGTGCAGCGTGCGATCACATCAGAGTGATTTGAACATTTAAATCTGCGTTCGCGCTGCCGCTGACCAAAAGAGAGCAGCTGTCGTATATGTATGAAACAGCTTCACAGTCTTCTCAGCCACACAGTATCATTATTTCTGTTACAAACATTCAAATCACAGAAGTACTGGGATAAAAGTTTATAGTTCGGATATAAACTCTGATGTGTATGGTAGCGATTAAAATAGAGTATATCACCTTTTGAAAGTAATTTGACACTTCAAATGAAGATTTATCGATTACATTGCTACGCCAGTAGGTGGCTGTATTGGTCTTTGAATCATACAAGAGATTAATTCAAGAACGCGGATTCGTCCAGTAAGGAAACAAGTACATCTTGAGTGAGTCATTGAATCATTCATTCATAAATCACATGTGATTGTTTAGTCGTCTAATGTTTTTTTTTCCCAGAATAATGAGAACCACAACTTCTATTGGGGGGAAAAAAGAAGAAAACTCAATTTAACCAGAATCATGCCGTTCTATTTTGCACACAAACCGCTCTTAAAGAGTCCAGTTTTTAGGTAGCCTGTTGATTCAGCTCCAGTAAATGGTTTGCAAAAATAAATGTTTGATATCATTATTTAATCACATTGGAATCGAAAAGTATCAGAATAGATAAAATTCAAACGATACCCAACCCTACAGTGGACAGTTTTATTTTGACATCGTCATTTGATTGTCTTTTATTGGCAACAGCGAGCAGCACTGACCTCCTCAAACATGCTCTTCCTGAACTCCAGCTCCTCCGTCAGACTCTGGCAGCGGTTTTCCAGATCCACCCTCATTAGCGTCTCCGCCTCCAGCTGTTTCTTGGCCACGCCGTGAGCATCTTCAGCCTGAAACAGTGGACGAATGCCTCCGTTAGACGCTGTTCTGAAGCGAAGGAAGCTGAAATGTGACTTGAGGGACTTACTTTGGCCAGCTGAGCCTTCAGGTCGGCGAGTTCGGCGGAGAGGGAGTTGTTCTCGCTGAGGGCCGTGTTGAGAGCCGCCTCTTTCTTGTTGTATTGCGCTTCCAGTTCCTTGATTCGAGCCTGAGCCAAAGCCAGGTCTCCATCCTTCTTCTTATAGCTGGAAAACAAATTCAGACGGCCAATCTTTGGATTAATAAAGAGTCAAAACCAATCTTTAGGATAGGAACGGCTGTCAATCATGATGTTTTTGTTAACATCCATTAGACTTCTTGTTGTTTTCATATCAAAAATGTGTGGTAAAGATGATTTATTGATGCCAAAGACCAATAAACGAAGTTTTATTGAACAAAGAGATGTACTTGTTTATTACTATATTCTTAAAAGATGTATTTTCCTCATTAAACCACCAATTAAGTGTTAACTTTGACAGCTTTAACTGTACTAAGATATTCAGTATAACATATTGATAAACAAGTTTCATAATTTAAAAAAGATATGATATAAAACGTAAATGTATCACATAAAAATAAGCAACACTGATGTTATATAAATGATATATAAAAATTACAAAAAAAACAAAAGTTATTAAAATCTAAAAATATAAATATTACAAGTTAAAAAATTATTAAAAATACAAAAAGGTTATAAAATGTAAATTATAATAAATAAATACAAAAATATAAAATATTATGAATAAAAATATATTTTAAATATAGATGATAAATATAAAATACAAATACAACCCACATAAAAAATAATTATGCATAATATTGCTGTCATTATTTTATTAACATATGAATAGAAATACATTTTAAATAGACGATAAAAATAAAATTGAAACATAATACAAATCACATTATTAATAATACTAATAATAAAAATATATATATATATAAAACAATATCGTTGTCATTTTTTATTAAAATAAATATACATTTTTATTGCAAGTTAGAATAATATTAATGTAGGCTGGGTTTCACATGCGTCTACACGCCTATCAGCGAACAAAACATTTAATCCCTCTACAAACTATTTCCTATATTTTTACAGTTGCTACAACACAAGCTTTGCTAACATTTCATATGACGTAATTGAGATTCTCAATGCTGTACGAATACAAAACAATCCCCTAAGTGCAGATAAAACTGGTGAAATCTGCGTGACAAATGCAGGTTGGTAGCATGTTACACACACTGCTGCGGTTAAAACAGTCGCCCACAATCGAGCACATAGCAACAGACTTCCTGCTTATTTGCGCTCATTAGCAACAAGATCAACCAAACGCGGCGTCTGAAGCAAATGCACAAACCGCGTAAAGTTAAACAGAAATCTCTGAGCTGCTGTTCTTCTGGTCGCATTATTCAAAGCAGCAGATGGAAGCGGATTTAAGCCAGGTTAGTTAAGCCCAACTTATGGAAACGTACAATAAAATAATATAAAAAATTTATAATTCAGAATTTCATACAATTCTGACTATCAGAAATATAAACACAGAATTACAAGAAATAAACGTGCAAATCCGGGAAAAAAAGTCTGAATTAAATCTAATTCGAAATATTAACGAAAACTGCATCAGTGATGCTAAAAACACTGATTCAAACACATTATAACAAGCTACTTGATGATTTCAGGACCCTACAAGTCTCAAATGAAAACCTTAAGCAACTACTATCAGACATTACTTGTAAATAAACTCGGTTTGAGCGGAAATGACTTAACGTGCATGTCAGAATGCTTTTAAACGACGATGCAAGACGTTAAAGGGATAGTTCACCCAAAAATTAAAATGTGATGTTTATCTGCTTACCCGCAGGGCATCCAAGATGTAGGTGACTGTGTTTCTTCAGTAGAACACATGATGATTTTTAACTTTAACCGTTGCAGTCTGTCAGTCATATAATGCATGGCAATGTAACAAAATCTATGAGTGTAAAAAAAACATGCACAGACAAATCCAAATTAAACCCTGCAGCTCGTGACGACACATTGATGTCCTAAGACACGAAACAATCGGTTTGTGCGAGAAACCCAACAGTATTTATATCATTTTTTACCTCTAATACACCACTATGTCCAGCTGTCTTTGAGCACGCGCATGGTATCCGGTGCGTGAGGTGTGTACGCGCTCTGCCGTAGTTTACGTTAATGGGTGTGTTGGTATCCAGCCGAAGAGCAATCAACCATAACTTCAGGCGAGCCGGCTCAGAAGCTGGGAATACGTGGAAAGTCACCACTCTCCGAATGAGTTCCCGCGAGAGAACGTAATCTTTTAGTTTTAAGTCGGTTTGAACAATCTGGATAAGCGCAAGTAAGTACCATTTTGATTAGCCGTCGTACCTACAATGACTGTGCACACAATGAGTGACGTATACGCGCGAGAGATCACTTCCTAAGACACGAAACAATCGGTTTGTGCGAGAAACCCAACAGTATTTATATCATTTTTTACCTCTAATACACCACTATGTCCAGCTGTCTTTGAGCACGCGCATGGTATCCGGTGCGTGAGGTGTGTACCCGCTCTGCCGTAGTTTACGTTAATGGGTGTGTTGATATCCAGCCGAAGAGCAATAAACCATAACTTCAAGTGAGCAGGCTCAGAAGTTGGGAATACGTGGAAAGTCACCACTCCCGAATGAGTTCCCGCGAGAGAACGTGATCTTTTAATTTTAAGTCGGTTTGAACAATCTGGATAAGCGCAAGTAAGTACCATTTTGATTAGCCGTCGTACCTACAATGACTGTGCACACAATGAGTGACGTATACGCGCGAGAGATCACTTCCGGCGCTTGCGTAAACTACGGCAGAGCACGTACACACCTTATGCACCGGATACCGTGCGCGCGCTTAAAGCAGCTGGACATAGTGGTGTATTAGAGGTAGAAAATGATATAAATACTGTTGGGTTTCTGGCACGAACCGATCGTTTCGTGTGTTAGGACATCAATGTGTCGTCACGAGCCGCAGGGTTTAATTTGGATTTGTCGGTGCATGTTTTTTTTACTCTCATAGATTTTGTTACCATTGCCATGCATTATACGACTGACAGACTGCAACGGTTAAAGTAAAAAATAATCATTTGTGTTCTACTGAAGAAACAAAGTCACCTACATCTTGGATGCCCCGGGGGTAAGCAGATAAACATCACATTTACATTTCTGGGTGAACTATCCCTTTAAACTGCATTCAAACTTTTTTTTTTTGCATAACTGATCTATAATGGGGGAGGGGTTTGATGTGGTCCCCAATCAAAACAAAGTCAGCAGATGGAGATCTCGGATTCAAATTTTGAAAAGTGCCTTTGGCCACTCCCAAACTTTGAGGAAAACGCCCAAACACTCCAGGACGACACTCAGAAGTCCAGGAACACACTTTTAACGTGCATTTGAACACACACATGCATAACTAAGAGATCAACTCGTGCATAAATAAAAACAAAACGCACAAATTAGAAGCATATGGACACAGTTTACAGGCCCCACTCCCTGAGTGCATTTTATAGAGCTCACATGCAATGCATTTAAGTGCATGGATTTGCATATATGCAAAATACGG